>NC_051139.1:2750523-2935523 GCF_014839805.1 Manduca sexta
GACGTGGACTTGCTAGTCAGGCCACCATTCTAGCGTCCGACGAAGGATGCGACTTCTATTGTTGACATAACACCACATCCATGTTGTCACAGAAAAATAAATTTTATAAACAACTTTGCACTCTTAGATAGATAGCTATTGCAAGTGGTCGGATTCACGGTTAGGTAATCCACATTTCACATACCCGAAGGGTTATGTTGTTCCAAGCAACATTTGCCAAGTCTGACGAATTTATGATTTGATTTATATTTAATAAAAGGGTAAAAATTAGTAAAGGTAATTTGCTGGTGGTAGGATATATATTATATGGTATTATATATAGACCGCCATAGCGCTCACATAAATGTGTCACGTTCCGAGATCAGCCTGTGTATCCGGGTCCAACAGGCCGGCATAATTGGTTTGACTGTTGAGGGATAATCATCACTTCTCAGTCGATATTCTACTGGACCCCACTTCACTTATCATCAGATACAGAGGGGCAACTTTGCCGTGTCCGCATATTAAAAAGAAACATGAAAATTATATAATACTGGGCTCATAAAAAATCCATTAGGACCAGACCATATGCAAAATAGTACGATGGGCACATTTTCCACTATTTACCCAGTTTTGTGGAGGCATGCCAACTGATGAGTTTGGTTTTTGTACATGCTGCGTTCGCTTTGACTCCTCCAAGTATGCCAAATGGACAAATGCAAAAATAAACCACTTTTGTGGGTGAGGATTGAGTAACAGTGAAATCTTCATTCATAACACAGTACATATGGTAGTTATCCCCGTCAAGTTTTACGTAACATTTGTCGGTATTTTTGCCAAAAATAATTTTCGTGATTTTGCCGGGGCATATCATAAATTCATAATTTTATTTATTGGTTATATAATTGATGCTTTACTTTTTGCAGACGATGTACAGACAAATATAATATCTTTTTTGGAATGAAATTCATTTATTTTCTACTGGTATCTTAACAAGTTATTAATTCATTAGCGTAAGTGGTAGTCATGCGCTATCTGTCTCTTGTTCTCCGGCCTTCATTACTTACCAATGTATGGTTTCATTACTTACCAATGTATGGTATACGTGTTCGCTAACATCGTGAAAAAGCTGGTTCGATCAGATAATTGGTATTACTGTCTCACAGAGTATTGACGTAAATTCGCTCGCTCGTAGCGTTAGGATGAATAAAATTTCCAAAAGTTCAACCACTCCCCCTACTTCCCAATCTGGATTATTTCTCTGGATTATTTCTCTTAAACCTGGAATCCATATTTTTTCTGGAATTCAAATGATCTACATGGTCCCTTCTTGTCTTATATAATAAAATCTTCATATATAAAGTATTAAAATATTCGTGATATGCTTACCTCAGAATGCATTGTCATGTTGGAACCTTCATGCATCGTCATTGCCATAATGCAGGAATACTCGCCTCACAATCATCATTGACTCAATTCCAGAAATAAGTATACAATAATACGCCAGGGGAGCGCCTACACATCTCGCTTCCTAATGCTATTAAAACTAATTCGTCATATTTTGGAATTTTCATTACTTGGTGTAAGATTAGCTGAACTTCGAGTTTGATGTAGAGAGTTATTTCGTGTAGTCATGCTTACGTCAGAATTATAAGCAGTTGTGAATTTGAATCATAAATAAATGTTTTAATAAATGCCCAACGGTGTACGTGATTTTGTTTGGATTTCAAATTATTTGCCAAAAGGAAAAGTGACAAAACGGTGTGTTTCAGTAATAAAATTCTTTGGTAAGTGTGTTTACAGATGTTTGTAGATTGCTACGTCATTCCTGTTAGTCTAGATTGATGGAATAAAAAATATTAATTTATACTTAATGAACGTGGCGGTGCAATTCTTAGTACACGTTAGGAAATCACGTTTTATGATAGTAAAAGGAAACTGTCAATCAGAAAGACTTTTGCCCTTACTTTTTACCTTTTAATGACTTTCAGTCACATCTTTTAAGGTTGTTGAGTTGATACGCTTTAATTATTGACTCTAGTATCTACTAATGTTTTACTAATATAGTTTTCGAGTTTTGTAAACTACCAAAATAATATTTTAAATCCACTCCCTCGTATCTTGAGAACCTTTAGGTAAATATGATAATATTTTCATGTAAAACTTACTGAAAGTTTCTGATGAATAAACGTGGAGATTCAATTGATAATTATTCATATTCATGTAAGTAGGCAGTGACACGTTAGAATTATAGGTGTCTTTGAGTATTTAAATAAAAAAAATCATGTGTCGAAAATCTCTTGGACCTTTGGAGATTAGCACGAGCCATACTGCAGCTTATAGTTGAAGTAATTTATTGGTCTAGATTTACGATAATATTTATACTGTTTATTCTTAAATATTGCTCTAACAAAAAAAAAATCTTCCTTTCTTTTACTCTACCTGAAGTTAGCCAGTTGGCACGTCCTCTACGCCTCCTCCCACACATTACTCTGCAAACAATAGTTGTGACGTCGCTCGTGACTAGCTTCAGACCATCTGTTAAAATATATTGTTTTACCTACTGCATTGCCTTTAGGTAACAATGGAGATGGAAGCTTTTACTTTTACGTTAGCTTTTACGTTAAGCAGGGTTCCTGTGAAAAGGAAATGATCTAGAAAGAATAGAACTTAAAGGCTCCGTTTACCCAAAAAAGGTTTTATCTTCCAATAAACACACACAACAGTTTCAATAAATGCCCTTTACTGAAAAATTATAATTCAATTTAACTGTTACTGTTGGCTCGGTTCCTTCTGCTACATTATCTGGTGAGTGAAACTGCTTGTATACACTTTAATGCTGCAAGTCTACTCTGGCATTGAAATCTCAGAATCCTCCATTAGCTCGATCTGGCGCCTATAGATCTCTTTGACTCTACTGATAAATTTTAGCTTTTGTAGCAAAATTGTTTTTAAATTCTATAGCTGTGAAGTGTATAGTATCACAATTCTCTCCCGCAAAGGACACTCTGGACGGTCTTCAACATATTTTTGCGGCCGAGAACAATCCGAAGGACGCTGAAGGTTTGTTTTTTGACCTTGGCTACCCGACCCTGAACAGTTCCGATAGACAACCACGTCACAGGAGAAATGTATCCATTAAAAAATGTTCGGCAACGTTCTAAGTATAGCGTCAGTTGAACGATGCGAGGAGATCAGCAGTCGCTTCTCAGCCGCGGTCGCGACAGGCAAGCTCCAGCATCGACCTCCGACCACTCGCACGAGTGAAGTGAAGTGATTGTGTTTCTTTGTGATATCGTGACATCAGGTACGAGCCACGGACACTCCATGTAAAATTTAGCAACGGCGCTTTGGGTGTGTGGTTCCCAGGCCAATTTCAATGTTACTGGTGTTATGTTACGTACATCGTCTGGTTTATTTCTGTTTTTGCGTGGGTGGTTCTGGTACGGAGTTTTTCGTTCACTGCGCGCCCGGCGGCGGCGCGGGCGTGCCGCTCAGCTCATGGATGACCTTGACCTATATCATATGCTTTTTGTATAGAAATATCTTTCCTATCTCTATGTTGTTATTGTCCAATATAGCCTGTCAAAAGATATCACTTTTGTTGCACAGAATGACATAATTTTTTTAAATATATTTTGCACAGTAATTGTAAACACCTAGCTGGTTTCTCATGAAAGTTCAAACAAAGACTGTTTTGTTTATAAATATGTAAATATGATTGTTATAGCATAATTTGATAACACTTAAAACTCGATAACACTCTGTTTAGACATAACAAATGTCCAAAACCCCATGTTTTAAATATCAAATCATTAACTATACAGAATTTCGTAAATAGAAATAAAAACGTAACAAGTCATGATGTCACACAGATGTTTCTAGTTGCTGACGAAAACTAAAAATCAAAAACATCATCAAGATCACCCAGCAGTTTTATGTTGGACGTTGTTAACAACATACATCTACATGATGTTTATTACAACAGACCGAAATTCATGTAACGCATGCCAGGAATTAGCTAGACTCTGTTCACCGTACTCTCATATATCTTGAATCTGGTTTAACGGTCGATTATTGAGGCGGGAACACATTCCATAGGGTTAATTTTCTGCGACGCCTGTTGTATGTTGTTTGCCAATTATCTCTGTTGTCACAGCATGGTGAAAGCGCTCTTATAGCTGTAAATGAACCTTTTTGATATTCTAATAACAAATGTCGTTCTTATTGTCAAGTAATTTTTAGGTTATTGATTTTTTTTTGCAAAAGTAGTACTATTGTTTTTAAACAATAGTAATAATAAAACAATATGTTACGTTCGGGTTTACCTGAACGTAACATATTCCATTAGTTTGAAAAATATGATGTGTTGACTATGGGCGTGCTAGAATAACTTTTAGGTATGAATGTGCCATTTTCAATAAACGATCCCAATCGATTTTTTCGATGTATCTCAAAAATTCACCAGTCAAAATAAATGATTTTTTGACACGTTTACAAATGAGTTCTTTTGATTGGTTCATTCTTGAAATCGCTTTGAAGATTCGGATTGGGATCGTTTATTGAAAACGGCTGTTAATCTACACACTATACCACATGTTATTAAGTTTATGTCAAATTCAAATCCCGCGGGTGTTTGAATATGCTCGACCATAAAACCTCTGTGGGCAAGAGATATATTATTGCAGATTTATTCCAACAGGGACTATATTTTTTGTATTTTCTTTTTTGACATGGGGTGGAAGTACACCCCTTACACCCCTTTCCCGGCGCCCAAGTATTTAACCAAAGTATTACAAACACTAGGCAAAACTCTGATTTCAAACTAGAATTCTGTTGTATCGTAAACAGTGGATAGACAAGATCCAGAAATCACTTTGGAATATCTATCTCTATTGGGTCAAGGAGACTAAATATTTTTCAACTTTGTCATCCTGGGCCCTTATTCTGTATGATAGTGTAAACGCGTAACGCGGCCGTGTCATGTTATCTTCGAGAAATGTGTGTGGAATGGTATTCTGTAATCCAAATTTCTATAGTACTAAACATGATGGGTTGTGTTACATGCTTGTTACGCACTGTCAAAATAACGTGCGGGATAGAAAATCATGCCCCTGGGCCCTTATTCTGTATGGTAGTGTAAACGCGTAACGCGGCCGTGTCATGTTATCTTCGAGAAATGTGCGTGGAATGGTATTCTGTAAGCCAAATTTCTATAGTCCTAAACATGATGTGTTGTGTTACGTGCTTGTTACGCACTGTTAAAATAACGTGCGGGATAGAGAATAAGGCCCCTGACGTATCGCTTTGTGTATTAGTCTCTTATTGTATTTTCATCCGTCTAGCGTATGGATGACACTCGTGAGAATAATTTAGTCACCAACTTCGTATTATTTCAAGTGCTCAATATTATGTTTATGTAATAACAATTTTCCTTTGAGTCCTTATACAATCTTAATAGCTATTTCATCTGAGTTATCGTCAAGTTTTAGGCTAGACGAGGATCTTTCGTTACACAATAAAGAACCTTATTGTATAATACAACCAAGCCATACGATTAATATTAAATACTAGAAATGAATTAATATGGTACATAGGTATCTAATTTTATTTAAGCAAATTACATTACTTCAAGGTTGGTAGATACTATCCTATACAACCACGATACAAGTAAAACTAAGAAGTCAATTTTAAATTTAACGTCAGCCATTTTGTAGTTCTCGATAGTAACGTTGAGTTATTGCTTCCTTTGCAACTGTTGAAAATTGAAAATACGTCTCGATATAAATTCAAATTTTCAGTACGCTAGTCGAATTTCAGGAATTACATCTTTCTTGTCATGTGATAAATAACTCAATATAATCTATTTTCTATGATTTCAATAATTGCAATAGAAAACATTGTATTATTACAATACTGGTGATATTTATTTATATTTTGCCTCTTAATTCACAATAAAACTCTATTTAAAGATAGAAGAACGCAAAAGTCTCGTGTGTGAAACATACCTACATTTCATTTTATTCATAATTTCAAAAACTTTGGGTTAAATAAACTCATATTTACCATAACCTTTTCCAATGATATAAAAATCTATGCCTGTTTTTTATGCATACATATATCATCTAATTAGTAAAACAATCTACCATAGGTAGAATAACATGTTTTGATGGGTTATAAAGATTGTAAATAATTATGGTCGCTGTAAATAATGGTAAGAAATCGATTATATTTCTTGCACAAGTAACGTATTTGCTTGCGTCGTAAATAGCAGTGTTATTGCTCCCTCGCACCACTCCTACATTCGATAGTGGCATCTCTTTCGTACTCTTTAACCGGCAATTCAAAATATTTTGAATTAACCAAACAAACATCCTCCGTT
This sequence comes from Manduca sexta, assembly GCF_014839805.1. NCBI lineage: Eukaryota > Metazoa > Arthropoda > Insecta > Lepidoptera > Sphingidae > Manduca > Manduca sexta. Next base: position 2,756,885 of record NC_051139.1, read on the forward strand.
CCGTTTCACGTAGGGGTCGCAATACCGGACCATTTTTCAAAACCGGTATTTTCGGTATTGACTTAAAGTAATTTCCGGTATTCCGGTATTTTCGGTATTTCCGGTATTTGAAGAAATATTAGAAAAATAGGAAATATACCTTTAAGTTAGTAATTAAATGTCAAATTTTAATGACAGCTTAGTGGTTAGTTAAAGGCTGAATGAAAAGAGATTATTTTCGTAAGCCAACGTTCATGCCGTTCTGATTTCTGAGAGCTGGCTCAAACCTCACTTTCCTTCTACCCTTTACCCTCTCCCTGGTTTCATTTTGATTGGAAATGATCGAGTTGACATGAGAGGGGGCGGAGTCGCTATATATTTACGTAGCGACCTGAAATATAAAGCTGTAATATCTTCCTCTGCTTCTTATTCTGCTTATGCGAAATTTCTGTTTTTTGAGGTTTGGGTCAAGAGAGTGAAAACCTTACTAGGTGTTATTTACTGTCCCCTATCTCTTGATTACTTCTCCAGTCTGGAAACAGTTCTGGAATCCATAAGATCAGAATATGCTCATCACATCATCATGGGTGGATCATCGTGGATCTCGTAAACTCCTTACTGTCCTTGATTCTGCTAAACTGCATGTCCTACCACTGCAAGCCACTCACCATAATATGGATGCTCACGACACTTGGCTTGACATTATCTTCACCTCTGCTCCTTCCCCTGTTTTCTCCCACGGTCAATTTCCTGCTCCTGGCTTCACTCACCATGATCTCATTTACATGTCTTACGCCCTAAAACCTCCCAAGCTCTCCTCTAAGATATTGCACTTGCGTAGTTTTAGTCGCATTGATGCGGATAAGCTGAAAGGAGACGCTGCTAACTTTAACTGGGATCACCTATTGGCAGCCACCTCTGTTGACGATTAAGTCGCAATTTTTAACCTCGCTGTCACTGCACTCTTTGATACCCATGCCCCTTTAAAGAAAATTAAATTAAAACGTCCTCCTGCACCATGGATTACACATGGAGTTAGGATGGCGATGAGACGAAGGGATCGGGCTTTTCGCCAGTACAGAAGGGATCGTTCGGAGGAGAACTGGTGCCTTTTTAAGGCTGCAAGGAATCGGTGTAACCAGATGGTACGTAATGCTAAACGCCGATATATTCTCAGTAATACTTTTTCTTACTCGCCAGCCAGTATCTGTAGATTCCTCGGAACTCTGGGTATTGGCAAAGTTAAAAACATAGATCTCCACGTTGCGACTATTGGTTTGAATGACATTAATCAACATTTCACATCTGTTACCTTGATTGATCACTAAACTAGGCGTCGTACCATGGATTTCTTAGCGGGTCTATCCAGTCCTAACATTAATACTTTTCATTTTCCTTCTGTGCTGTTGGGTGAAATTAGAAAAGTCATCCTGTCCATTTAATCCAATGCCACTGGCTGTGACAACATCAGTCGTCACATGATAATCCCTATCCTAGACCAACTTCTACCAATCATGTCCCATATCATTAACGCCTCCCTCAGCACTGGTATCCTTCCGTCTTTGTGGCGGAGAGCTATTGCTATCCCTCTTCCTAAAATCCCTAACCCATCACTTGCTAAGCATTTCCGTCCCATATCCATTCTCCTTTTCTCTTGAAAGTGCTCGAGGCCTGTGCTCACAAGCAACAGTCTGAGCATGTGCACCGAAACAACTTACTATGCCGCTATACAGTTGATGCGCCTAGACGATTCTTCGTCTAGCTGGCGTGATATAGACTGTGGCGTCCTTCAAGGCGGCACAATCTCCCCATTATTGTTCTCTATCTTCATAAACCTCTTAACACAAAATCTTCAATGTGCGTACCATCTGTATGCTGATGACTTGCAAATTTAGTCTCAAGAGCAAGTCGATTGTGTGTCCGCAGCTGTAGATAGGGTAAATAAGGACAATTTCGGCCTTTCGGTAAACCCCGCGAAATTGCCATGAAATACCAGGCCATTATTGTAGGCAGCTCAAGACTTTTAAACAGGTTGTATTTTACATCTATTCCCCCTGGTATGTTTCTTAGCTATGTTTATCTAACAGCTTGCTGTTTGTTCAGCTTTGTTAATCTGACAGCCAACTAGATTCAAGTTGTATCACAATATTAGCCAATCACAACGGCCCTACGTCTACGCACTGCGAAGGCTGCCATGCCGTCAGCACTAAGAAACAAACTTGTTATTACAGCAATGCTCCGTCCTTAGATAAATAACGTCTATGAATAATGAGGATAGACTTTAAAGAACAAAAAATATTTCTAATAAGTTCTAATAAAAATAACAATTAACAAAACAAAAGTAGCATTATAGCCATAAACCATGTATTTTGCTCGCTCTTTATAGAATATACGCCTATACGAACGAATGAGATTGTAAGCAGCTTAATGTTTTGCGATTTAAACTCGAGAAATTAATAATTGTACACACATTTTGTACTGAATTTTATAAAAATAAAATACCGAAAATCCCGGTATTTGTAAAATCAATACCGGTATTTTGAAGTTCTTAATTTGGTCCGGTATTCCGGTATTTTCGAAATCCGGGATACCGGTTTGCGACCCCTAGTTTCACGTCAGCTCAGCACAGCGCTAGCTCAATGTGTCAAGGTGAAACTAAATTTATTTGCAGATGTTTTAACGATATTTCGCGAGTTTTAGCAGGGTGGCATCTATAAATTATTATTTATTACAAATTAGAAATATACTGTATTGCTTTTACCATTCATTTTTAAAATTCATAAAATTAAATAATGCATCAAGTAGGTATATTAGTTTGATAATTATACGTTAAAATCAAATATTCTCTTTGGTCTTGCATCCATGATTAATCATGGATGTCATTTCTTTATCACTTATTTACCTATTTTATTATTTACTGTAGTATATTTGTTTACTTTAATACAATCCATCCATGTAAACCTACATCAGTGTAAATGCATCTTATTTTTTTTCAGTACAGGAACGTCTATTATGATTTTAACATACGCAGATTTTAGTTAGTATATCTCAGACTGCAGGAAAACAACAGATAGTCAGAGACCTTCGTCAGAATAATAATGGCTTTTGTTATTAGTCTGAGGATATAATAATATTTAATTACTAATAATATTTTGATAAATAATATCAGTCCTGTATTATATACTGCCCAACTGCTGGGCACAGCCTTCTCTACTAATAAGAGGGATTAGGCCTTAGTCTACCACGCGGCTTAGTGCGCTTTGGCAGACTCCATATATCCTCAAAATTCTTATACAAAACTTCTTATGTATACAAGTTTCCTAACAATGTTTCTTTCACCATTAAAGCAAGCGATAATTCACAAAGAATACACACATAACTTTAAAAAAGTCAGAGGTGCGTGCTCTTGAGTTTTAAATCTGCGGACAGTAGATTCGGCAATTCTCGGCAGTCCGTTCCCCTACCAACTAGGCTATTGTAGCGGCGATTTAATTATTGGTCTGCAACGAATTGAGTTATTTTTATCATTGAGAAGTAGTGCCCAAATCGTTTAGAATCTACAATAATTAAATACCTAGCCTCATATATTATATGAAATGATAAGTAATTTATATTATCTCAACTAGTTAAGCATCAAAGAATATTATCACAACAGTGGCTTCCGGTCAGCATGTGTTACGAGAATCTGGACGCGGAATCGCATTTGCGTGGGGATGACGTCAAAAATTCGTTCACCTTTACGTATGTTGGTAGAGAGCAGATTACATAATACTTGTTTCATTATTTTATTAAACTAAAAATGTAATAGGTGCCTATCAAAGTTAGATATTATATTATTATTGTAACCAAGACTAATATCTCTTGAAACGACTTTGATTTTTTTTGTTTGAACTACGCGAGACTTATTCTTTTCCATTTATATATGGGAATGGTAACATTTAAATTCGTCTTCTAGTTTACCATCTACTCGTATATGTATATTTTTGTCTTGAAGCTGACGCTTTAAAAATCTTGGACAAAATTATTTTAAACTGAATTTATAAATATATAATTAATTTGATTGCGATGAGCTTTTATGTTAGCATTCTAGTATGTTGAATTTAGTACCAATTAGTATTTGTAGTAAACATAGAGATCACGTTTTTATCTCCGAATGGGATACATTGAAGGAAGTCCAAACAAGACACCCACTTTTCGTCTAATTTCCATCCTAAGATATGATAGGGAGCAAGCCTAACGCCATATTAGACACAAATTGCAGACACCGGATTTATCAGCCAATGATAGTATCCGCATTAGTATTCAGAGCAGAAAAATCCACTATTACTGCCCGACCCGGGATTCGAATCCGGGACCTTAGAACAGTGACGTAGCACGTAATACAACTACGTCTACGAGGCAGTGGATAGTAAATAAAAAATATAGCTACCTATACTAGCTTCCTTTTGCAAGTTTAAAATAGTTTATTCATGGACTAAAAGCCTTAAATTCTTAGGAATAATGCAAGTGAAAGTTTTTTCAGAATCGGAATATGATATTTCAGTAGTTTGGAGATAAGCACATTCAAACAAACAGCAACTTCAAGTTATGATGAATTATTATCTATTGATTAACGAATTAATTCTAAAAACCATTAATCTCTTGGAATAATCAAATCGCAATAAATTTGTATATTATATATTTGTACTATTACCATATAAAATTACTACATAGTAATAGTAATAACAATAAATAGTTACACAGTACGATACTGTAAAACGGTGAGGCAATTCGACAGTACATTTTGATAGTGTGCCAGTACAATACAATTATTTACTTGTAAATTAGTTTGAGCACGTTGTATAAATTAATTCAAACATGAATCGGTCGTTGTCATCTGACGATAGTAAATCCGTTTTATTGGCCCCCAATAAAATTCACTATTATAGCTTCGACATGGCATTAGGGAAAAAATAATTTAAAAAATCTTTTAAATACTTTTATTTTCATTAAGGCCAAGCGAGAGATTTGTTTTTATTTTTTAAGAATAATAACACAACAAACAAACTATTGATTGCAAATTATTTGCAAACTATTGATTATATTTGAAAGTTTTCACAGTTCATTCTTGTTATGATAGTTTAAATCGCACTATAATACTTTACTTATAAACAAACTGCGCTGTATATAAATTATTTAACAATGATTCAAAATTTAAAATAGTTTTATATTGTAATTTCCGTCGTTAAATCTGTCATCGAATGAAACAAGTTTAAAGAAAATTAACCACTCAATGAAAACAATTTTAAAGTATATACATAAGATGCAATTAAGTGCGTAAGCGTTACTACGCCCGAATGTCCACGTAGCGCGTAGTAGTAGTTGACTATAAGCCGCGTAGCACTATTGTAGCGCAGTGGCCCTAGCGTAGCGCGCAAGAGGGGCGATCAAAGGTACAATGAGATTACGGCAAAAGCGGGCACGTAGTATTTGCCACACATGGCAATTATTACAAGGATTGGAAAAAGCGTAGTCTGGCTTTGTATTTACAAATCGTTATATGGAAAAAAAATGTTTTAAGCTTTTAAGAACAAGGTTTCTAAATAGAGTCAAACCAGCAGAATATTCAACTCTAGTTGGGGCTCGCTGAAGAATGATATTGATTCGTGAGCACTTCGGTACCAATTCGGTACAAATACTTAGTTCAACTGTTTGCTTATGTATTTAAGGTGGGTTTTTTAATCGTCCGATAAAAGGATCGAGATCGGATCGGAAAGGATAAAGGATTACCTTTAGATACATTTTTGTTCTTCTTTTAAAAATGGCTCCAACGTTTTATTGGTGATTTTGCATACGAAGTTGTTAATTAGTAATAATATACAAAATTATGTAGACGTATAAAAGTTTTGTATTTGCTCAACTATTTTAGTGGTTAACTGTATATTATAATTGAACAGTGGCAAATACATAAAAAAGCGGCGATAGCTTAGTTGGGTCTGAAACGGACTGCCGAGACGAATGTCCCCAGATTCAATACAGCAATTTTCTAAAGTTATATGTATATTCTTAATTAATTATTGCTTACTTTAACGGTGAACGAAAACCTCACAAGAAAACCTGCATACCTAAGAAGTTCGCTATAAGAATTTTGAGGGTGTGTGAAGTCTATCAATCCGCACTAGGCCAGCGTGGTGGACTCAGGACTAATTCTTCAGTAGTAGAGGCCCATGCTGAGCAGCGTGACAGTATATTATACAGGTCTGATATTATAATATATAAGTACACATATTAGTGTAGTTTCTAAGATTCTGCAGCCGCGACCCGTCTCGCTCTGTTTACATTTGCAACGTATTGGCGCACATTCGGTCCAATGACGTCACGCGCTTTAATAATTACATACGTGTTTTATGTTTATTATGATAGGCATTTTAAATATTCAGTGCTCTATATTTGTTACGTCAACCCGCAACCTCGATGACTGTCAAAATAATTATGTCGGGTTATTTAAATATTCGCTTATTTTTTATATATATACTACCCATTATATGATTCTAATAAATACGAGATTTGTGGAATAATTTAAAAAAAATTGATTGACAGCAAGTTAAAATGGCATTTTTTTGTGTTAAAAATGTGTGGTGGTGCGTCTAAAATAATTTGATTATATGTTATCAACTCTACAATTTTGTTATTAAGAAGTTAACGACGACGCCATGGTCTATCACGGTATGGTAAACTTTCATACACAAAATTTTCGTTTTGAAAATGTATAGAAAACTTTTATGGTATGAAATATGTTTTTTTTAAATCTTAAATACAAACTATAATAAATAAAGTGTTTAGATAATTAAGATTAAACTCGAGATTCCTCGGCAGTCTGTGAACTATCGCTGTGTATTTTCTGCGCGGTTCATGTTATTACAAAATTTCCTCGCATTTTCACAAATATTTTATTCTTGTTCAGTTCATTCGCGTGAATAAATTTGATCACAGATCTTTTGATTTTAACGATTATAGTCCAGAAGGTTGTTGGCCTCTATCAAGGCTATCAAACATATATATAGAACATGTTAGAATATTTTTAACATCATTTCTGTCTCTCAAACCGTCTGTACAATTGTTTTCTGCATATCACTTATAGCTGATGCGATGCAGTATGGGCCTGTAATAAACTGTCTTACTGATAAGCATGTCCCTAATTACACAATAGGACCTTATTTTATATCTAAGATGATTTATACCACTATAATAGTGAGGTTAAAGACTAAAAAATCACAAATTATATAAATAACTCAAATATGCAAGGTTTTTCACGATATTTTTTTTGAAGTCAGAAGCAATACACTCGCAAATTCGAATAATTTTATTTGATATTTCATCTGGATTCTTATTGGTTAGGTTGCGGTAGTCGTTTCCACTCACGGTAAGCTTTCGCTGCCACGTAAATAAGGCATGTATTACGTAAATTGCTGAAATCCTAACAGAAAAATGTTTACGTATCTTAATTCCGCGAGGTTGTAGATATGAGTTTGAAGAAATAGTCTATTTTTTGCATCGATTCTAAGAACCAATGTATGAATTATGGCAAAACCAGACATAAATAAATGGAAACTTCGAAAATATTTACAGCGTATCGGAAATAACTGCATTGTTGCCTGTTTTCTGTATAGGTGAAGATGTATTAACATGTTGCATAAATAATTGGTACCATAACTGTAGAAGTATTTTTTATTTTTGGTGTCAGCCTCACATAGGATGTATATAAATGGTTTTTCGTTTTCCCAACAATTTACACATTAAATAAATACTACTAATACTAAGGAGAAAAATAAAGTACAAAAAACTACGGACATCCGAAACCTTATTTTATTTCGATGTCTACGATTCACGTAAACATAAGAAACCACTATTCACACAATATTTGTGATACGGATGTAAACTAGGAAGTGCTTTCAAACTCACTATGTATAAGGTATATATTTAGAAAACGTCCATCTTAAAACAAAACTTTGCGGATCACGTATGTACTTTAAATTCAAAAAACATTATTAGAAAGTTTCTTGTTGCTGTGAAACAATAACGAGGAAATTGACATTTGCTAATAGAAAGTTGCTGAACGAACTGTCGGATTAATAGTAGGGATAGCGAACGGGGCAATTGCCAAAGACCTCGAGCTTGCAAGGGGCACAAAGAAGAAACATGACCCTCCTTCGATAATTTCGTAAATGGGTCTGCCTAGCACCTCGCGTTAGATAAAGCCGCTACTGAGTATCGGCAGTGTTTTTCGACAGCAAAATGATAGCAGGGACGTCTGAATATAGGATCAGAAGTAGTGTCATTTTATGGTTACGTTAGAATACTTGAAAATGATGTTTTATTTGTTTGCAGGACTTGGCAGACAAACTCGGAGACGACAAAGGTATAACCGAACATCTGAAACTACCGATACAGAGAATCAACGACTACCAACTTCTACTTAAAGTAAGATTTTATTAAACTGCTATAATAGAGAATTATTATACGAATCATGTTTGAAACCATAACTAATGTTTTCTTTTTTTTTACAACACCATACAATTTTATAATTTCTATTGTCACGGCTGTATTGAGAATTAGCAAAATATTTTAATAACTAGTGAATACAATTTATTTTCAATCTGCATGGAAAATCTAATAAAAAACGAACTATAATTAGTACCTCACCAAAATGAGTTTCTAAAGCATTCAACTTTGCTTCCGTATAGTTATGACGTAAGGTTCTTATATCTAAATTATGAATAAACCTATGCTTTCTTTTCACTAGGAACTAGTTAAATACTCAAAACGCCTCGGCGAAGATTGTACCGACCTTCAAAAAGCCCTAGAACTCTTCCTCGGAGTTCCGAACCGCGCTACCGACAACAAGTTCCTCGCTAGCATCGAAGGGTACCGCGGGAACATCTACAAGCTAGGCCGGCTACTCACCCACGACTGGTTCACAGTCACTGACGCGGAGGGCAAGTCCAGCGAGAGATATCTCTTCTTGTTCAAAGCCAGGATCTTGGTCTGCAAAGTCAAGAGAGTGTCTGAAGACCGCTCTGTTTTTGTATTGAAGGATATTATCAGGGTACGTTTTAACTTCAGTATTTGTTGATACAGTAGGGTTTTTGCAGTTCCGTTAAGCTCTAAGACTTTTTTCATAATTAAAATCTCTTTGTGCGCTGGTCAGGATTAAAACAAATTTTTATTATGAAATATTATTCAAAACCGTTCCGTGTTCACCTCTAACAAACATCCACATATCAAAACATCTTCACAAACCTCCCTAACATTCATGTCCATTAATTACTACTCGCGTCGTATTACAGTACTCAAACTGCTTTATGTCTCGTGTTGACGCTTCATAACGGTTACTCAAACTGCCCATAAATTTGCCAAATTGCTCATTAATATACCATAATGAAAATGAACACAGTTAAAGTCGTTATGAAGTACAGACCTAACTAGTCAATCATTGCACTAAAAGGTTAACGGTTATGATCTTAATAGCAACTATAATTCATTAATGCGTTGCTGTGCAACCCAGTTTTACGTAGTATTTAAAGGTGTACTTAATTACAATAAAATTTGTGTGTCTATTCTTGTAATTACTGATATAAAAAACGTACTTCAAAGGATATATACCCTTCTTAAATAATTTCTCAACTGAGCTTATTCTTAATGAATCAAATTCTAAACTAAGGTTTTAGTTCTAAGCTATTAATTCACTGCATCAGTACAGGGCATAGATAATTTCATCCACGAAGACGCGCCTCACTACTTTCCAAAGCTACGATGGATAGCGTCGGTGAAAGTGCTTAGATCACTCCCTTTACCCCGCAACACTCCCGTTCAAAAAGTGGTGGAGTATGTCTTCGTGGCTAAAATGACCTATACTTATAACAGGGAATAAAACATCCAAAAAATTCCACCCATTCGTACAAAGTAATATGGTTTATTTCAGTTTCTAGTCTTTTACATCATCGACGCGACGCTTTGCCTGCATAACAACAGCCTACACTATTCTAAAAATTCACTCCCATTCATCAACAGCATGCGCCACGACCAATTCGATTTCAGTATCTAACTCCACAAATAGAGCCATTTGAAAAACCATCCATTTAGCTACTTGGACCCATTCCAAACATGTCTCAATTTACCGAATACGACATTTGACATTGTGAATGTACATTGATCTTGATGTCAATAGTTAAGCTATCAACAATGTTCTCAATCTTTTGAATTCGCTTCTTATTTGAGATGTCATGTTAAGTAACAGAATTTCATTTAGCATTTCAAAGAATAGTACAACTTACCCCAAACCATGTGCCTTTTACGATATTTTTAACTGAGGAAAGATATTTGACTGCATAAAATTTGAATTACCAAATAGTTTAGTTAATTTTTTATTCTATATTTAAAAATAAACCAGACAAGCGAGGAGGATACACTAATCAATCAATTTTAACGTGTATATTAATTTATCGCAGCTCCCAGACGTCGAAGTTAACGACCTCCCCAGTGAACCATTGAAGTTCGAGCTTCACCAAAATAGTTCAGTGGTCACTCTCGCTGCGCACAAGGAGCACGTTAAAACAGCTTGGCTATCTGAAATCAGACAATACGCCAGTGATCTTGGTAAGTTTTATGGCATTTCATTATTATTAAGCTTGTTTTAAGATTGCGCAATTTAATTTACTTGAATAGTGTACATGAATATAATATATATTTGACTTACAGTTGCTCTAGCAGAACACGCAGCAGATGATCTTCAGGTTCTACCACCACCAGAAGTAATTGAAGTTCAAGAGGAAAAAAAGAAAAAGAGGGAGTATACAGAGGAAACACAAGTTGAAGTAGGACAGGAGATTAAACGTACACGAGTTGATGAAATAGAAGTTGCACAAGTCGCGACTAGGGAGGAATCTTTACAACAATTAAAAGCTAAAAGAAAAGCGTCTCTTGAAGGTGCAATAGCTAAAAAGATTTCAAAATCTGAAGTCGTTGAAGTTTCGTCAATTAGTGAAGTTCGTGAAAGTGTTAGTACCGAAGTAAGAAGCAACGTCACATCTGATTTAGAAACTAAATCGTCTGTGACTGTAGGATCTTACGTTGCCGAGACAGGATCTGTTACATCACAGTCGGAAAGTCAGCAAACTGTTAAAGCGGCTACAACATCTGAAGTAACAGTAGAACAACAGTCTGTGCAATTATCTCAACAAACACCAGTAGAAGCAAAGGAGTCATTTCAGGTTTTAACTGCAGAAAGTATTGTAGAAGCTAAGCAAGAATTATCCGCAGAATACAAAAGTCAGGAATCAGTAGGAGGTGTATCTGTCACTGAACAGAAAACCGAAGAAAGCACCCAAAAGTCAGAAGTTGCTGTTGAACAAACAAAAACTACTGCACAAAGTTCGCAAGAGATAACATCTACAGAACAAAAATCTGAAGAGCTTGTTAAAGAGACCACAAGACAGAAATCACGGGTTGAAGAAAACACCCAACAAAATCTTCAACAAACTTCGACTGTTGAACAACAATCAGAAGAGTCATCTCAGGCCGTCACAACATCGTCAGAAACTCAACAAGTAACAGCTATTGAACAAACATCCGAAGTTATATCACAAAGTGCTAAAGCGTCTACGGAAAGTCAACAAGTAGTATCTGTTGAAGGACAACCGCAAACTCCTGTTCAAGAGACAGAAGTTAAACTAAAATCTGAAGAAGTAACTAATCCTGGAACCCAAGACGAAAAATTAACGTCCACAGAACTCGTCGCTCAACAAGTTGTAAAAACAACAACCGCTGAGGCAATCGCGGAAAGTGTTCAGAGACAACAATCAACACAAGAAAAAACTGAACAAGTTAAAACATCAGTTGAAACTACACAAGCCAGTGCAGTAGAAACGACTACAGTTACTCAGGAAACAGTTGAATTAACATCAACTGTTCTTGACCAAACTGTTGATCAGAAAAACGAAGCAGTTAAAGTAGCAGAGAGTGTTGTTGCAGAAAAAGTAGTAAGTTCCACTGGAAAAGCAGTCGCAGCAGAGGTTCAATCAAACGATCAAACTGTAACCGCTGAGGTAACTGGTGACGACGAGATGTCGAGGTATAGCCGCAGTTCGCGGGCAACCGGAGGTTAGTACACACACTATTAATAGGTATAAAAAATATATTAATGTTCATACGAGTTCATAGAGAAGTCACTTTTTTCTATAATTTTTAGAATACTCCAGCAGCAGTCGAAAACTCTCTAGTGGTGGTCGCTATGAATCATCATCAACTTATGATAGCACTGGATTGAGTTCTTATTCGCGACGCGAAAGCGGATCGCGTCTAGAAAGTTCTAGATATGAAGCTGGTGCATCTATTGAAGGCGGCGCATCTTCGCGCTATGAATCTAAGTACTCTAGCTCTTCTAAAATCGAGGGAGGATCTAAATATGGAATAGAGTCAAGCTATGAGAGCAGTAAGGTCGAAGGCTCTAAATATGGCCTAGAATACGATACAGGAAGTAAACGCGACAGTATCACCTCCAAGTATGGAAGAGAAACTGAAACTACCAGCAAACTTGACTCTATCGCGTCGAAGTACGGAATCGAATCTGATTCCACTAGCAAAATTGATAGCATTGCATCTAAATACGGCATCGAAACCGAAACCACCAGCAAAATTGATAGCATCGCATCTAAATATGGCATAGAAACCGAAACTACCAGCAAAATCGATAGCATCGCGTCAAAATATGGTAAAGAGTCGAAATACGAGGCTGAGGGTCGCTCTTCAAAATACAGCATCGAAGCCAGCTATGATGGCGACAAGGTCGAAGGAGTTGCATCTGCAGTAGAATCTAGGTATCAAAGTAAGAATGGCGCCACGTCAACTGAGACCCAGTACGCCAAGTCAGCAATCTCCAACGGCTCGATCAGCACCGGGGAATACGAGAGGACGTTCTCTCACACCGTGTCGCAGGATGGCAAGCCGGTGTTCTCCAAGACACTGGAAGGCCAGAACATCGAGCGTAAGTATACACAGGTAGAAGTAGACACGTAGAGTAGTCACAACTATAGTGCTTGTACATACGCTTGTAGACACTAACTGACACATACATTAATATAACGCTTATACCCTTACACAGTTTCTACATCTTAGAGTTCGTACGGTATGCTCCAGAAACACAAATTAAACGATAAAATTATATAATTTTGGCAAACCTTTATCAGTGGTGGCAGATGGAAATATTTTTATCAACACTAAAATTGCAACAAAAACACATTTTGTCACTTACCGTGCGGGCTCCCCATAACCAACATCTGAATCCCCAGCTGGTGAAAACGCGCTGTTCGAATGCGGGCTGTTTGACTCGTCGGAATCGGTCCACATAACATGGTTGAAGGACAACAAGCCGCTGACGGACCGGCTGATGGACCGCTGCTCCATCTCGCACGAGGCGGGCGTCCACCGACTGGAGCTCCAGCACTGCAGGGAGGACGACTCCGGTGTCTACACCGCAAGGGCTGAGAACGCCAAGGGAAACGCCCATTGCACGGCTCAGTTAGTCGTTCACGAGTGTGAGTCCACTGTTTCCTTCATTCTTTCACGTTTGGGAAAGATAGTTATAACGGCCTTAATTAATATTATAGTATTACATTGCTAGATACGTGCCTCTTCTACTACCGAGGAGGTTTAGGCCTTAGTCAACCTCGTGGGCAATATAGATTGGCAGACTTCACAATTACTTTCAAACTTCTTATGGTCAATTTTCAAACTGGTTATATTCTTAACAGTGATAAAAAATAATAATTACAGAGGTATTACTGTCCTTCCCAAACATTAACTATAATATATTAATTATTTCAGAAATAATTGTGATCATTCCAATTGTCCGTAAATGTGCATGACTCATCGCGATCATTGATTAAGACATCGTAAAGCGGATAACAATTAGAATAATACCTTATTACGTGCCGATAATTTTCCTGTATTTTGCACCTAAGTCTGCGCATGACACTATAATTAAAAACTAGCAACATTTACAGCTACAACCTGCTTAGTGCAGATGTGTTTGACCCCTTTCAGCATTCATTAGAAGAGATTATAATTATATATTCATATATTACAGGTTATTTGGATAAGGAAATAGAAAATGTACGAAATTGGAAACAGATTGGCTGGTTTTATAATTGTGATAAATTTTCCAGGCGGAGAGAGTAAAATCATAAACAATGTATAGTATTTTACTAATATTACGTTATTTATGTTTGTAGTGACCCCTGAAGAAAGAAAGGAAAGGAACGCTCTAAACGCGCCATACTTCTTAGTAGCGCTAAAAGATACTGAAATAATGGAAAATACCTACTTACGTTTCATGGTAAAAGTGAAGGGTACGCCTAATCCTGAAGTCAAGTTGTAAGTATTCATAATCTCCATTTATGTTATAATTACATTAAACATAAATATTTTCTAAAAGTAAAGCTTAATTTAACCTTGTCAATAGCGTTTAAAAATAGCCTCTAGAAACATCTAATAAATTATTAATTTTCCCTAAAAGTCTATATGCTTCTACAACATATTCTTCATTGTCTTTGAACTTAACTAACGTAATATTATTTATATCACCAGCTTTCGCGACGGTAAAGAGATCGTGACCACCTCGGACACGGACCGCATCTCCATCATCAGGACCCGCGCGGACAAGGGCTGCTACGAGCTGGTGATCGCGGACGTGGTGCCCGCCGACGCCGGCAAGTACTCCTGCCGCGCCATCAACATCTACGGCGACGTCACTTCAGAAGCCACTGTCTCTGTTGTTGGTAAGTGCTGTGGAATCATTACATCATCAGGGTGTTCAAGGGTTGCTGCGAACTGGTGATGGCCAAAGTGCTGAAATGTTTTTTGAAGTTTTGAAAAGTTATGTTGAAATACTAACCACGATACCAGTAAAATTCCTGATCCATTTTTTATACCAGAATCATCTAGTATAAAAATTAGTCATTTCATTTTTATATAAATGAATATCAAGTGCCTTACAATCAAGCCATTATATTTTAAAAAATAATCAGTATTATTACAATAGAACGCAACGCAAAAAGTATTCCAGCCATTGAAAGTCAAGTTTCTATCCATTTTTAGCTATAGTTATAAATAAACATTTAGCATGGCACTAAATAAGTTATCCTATAATGAATGGCACGAGACTCCTATAAATAGATTTGTACCACATTTTTATGCCGTTTGGACAGACTCCAGAGTTTGTTTATAGCTCCATCCGCCATCGGAATTAGACACTTGTTGACTCGCGTGACATTAATGTGCGAAATACACTTACTATTACGTAAATGATTTGGAGACGGGCAAGGGGTTTTATAGAGGAGAAATTATTAAAGTTAGATTTATTTATTTATTGCACCGAAAAAGCGAACAGTAATCCATACAACGGAAAATTACAAGCCTTAGGTGTCACCTTGGTTATAGATTCAAAACATGACATGCTTGAACACATATTATTATCTAATAGGAATTGATCATATTGTGTCGGAACACAGGTTGAAACAATTATAATTATTTAACTTATTAAAAATATAGTATATTTTTTGCAGATTTTTATGCAGAAATAAACAAACTGCACGATTTGAAAGAAAAAAAATTATAAACCTAAATGTTACTGAAAACTTTACTTTCTAATGTTGTCCGTTATCATCATCCTGAATCAATAAAAAAATATATAGATACGGTATATCTATAAATAAAAACTTTTGTGTTTTGAAGATGACAAGAACATTTTCGGAGAGCTTCTCCCAGGAGGTGAGGGCTTGTTGGCTAAAGGCGAGAAACCAACCTTCACCTGGAAACGGGATGGAGAACCTTTCGACCCTGAAGACAGATTTAAGGTGAGATAGTTATAAATATGTAAGAAAGTATAGATTTAATTTTTTTACTGTACAAAGTAGATAAGTAGCAGATAATGATTATCATTCTGTACTTTTTGTAATGTTCAGTTATAATTAGTTACAGTCTTTTCATTTTATTTATAGGTATTGCTCGGTGATGACGAGGACTCCTTGGCGCTGGTGTTCCAGCACGTGAAACCTGAAGACGCTGGACTGTATACGTGCGTCGCCAAGACTAGCACCGGCAACATCTCGTGCTCCGCTGAGCTTACTGTGCAAGGTATAAGGCAAACTCTTCCTAATCCTTATTCTCTTCTTTTAATATCTGCAACGCATCCTTGTATCATCCTTAATTGTGGGTTTTTATTTCGCAGTGGACGCAATTAACACTAATTCAACCACTTGCTCCTTAGCAGGCCTATGCCGGATAAAATCAATATGTTGACTTTGTTATTTGAATAGAAATCTTCCGAATTTCATTAACCCATTTATCAGTGGAATGTTTGCCGGCAAACATTCCGATGCTAAATGGGTTAAATCAAAAGAAAATCTCTGATCATTTCTAGAACCATATCTTTAATAACATTCCTTTCCAGGTGCTGTCCATGAGCTCCACCGCGAGCCAGAGAAGCCGACGCTGGTGATCGAACACCGTGAAGCTATCGTGGCCATGGGCGGGTCCGCCATGCTGGAACTGCAGTGCAAGGGCTACCCTAAGCCCAACATCGTGTTCAAACACGATGGGAAAGTCGTTGAGCCTGATACCAGGCATAAGTGAGTGTTGCACCTGCATTAAATACTCTCGATTTTTGATATGTAAAGATCCCTCATGTCTAAAATTTTAGAAGACCAAGCTTATTATTTAAGCTTGTTTAGATCCTGTTGACAGAGTCATTTTTAAGTTATAAAAGAATTTTCTAAAATACTATGTGGAATCGCACACTGTTTTACAATTCGTACATGATGGAAAAATAGGAGAATTTAATATCATAGGTTATCTCTACTAGTCAGCTTTATGGTTGATATAATTTTGACTACACCGTCAGACCTTGATAGAACTCTACTATAATGTCCACCAGGTTCTTGTACGAGGACGAGGAGAGCCTGTCGCTGGTTATAAAGAACGTGACGTCAGCAGACGCTGGCGAGTACCACGTAACCGCCTCCAACGACCTTGGCGAGGACACCAGCACGCTGCACCTGGTCATCAAACAACCACCAAAGATCAAGAAGAAGATTGAGAACCAGAGTTGTATGGTACGAGCATTTGAACTGCATTTTACGTATCTTTAAGATTTAAGGAAGTTTCTAAATTACCCTCAAATGGGGAGTTTCAATCCATCACACATCGTAATGCGACAAGTCTGCTTACATAAAAAACAGCAAGTATACAGTTGAAAAAAAAACAACAAAATGTTGAAATATATTATTCAATTCTATGAAGAATTAGTCACGTTGTATCAAATAGGACAATAAAATTACAAATTATTAATGTATAGTTTGTGTAACTTAACTTTGAAGGCACACACTAAATACGATATTTCATAATTTCTACCATTTCTCTAGGTGAGCTCCACCCATACAGTGACCGTTGAAGTGGAAGGCACCCCCTCCCCTGACGTCACTTTCTACAAAGACGGCGTCGAAATCAAGAGCTCCGAACGGATACTCATCGTTAAGGAATCCGAGGAGATATACAAGATAACAATCAAGGATGCCAAGCTTACGGACTCCGGATCTTATTCTGTGGTCGCTAAGTAAGTTAACAAAATATTTGAAATGTCAACTAATAAAAAATTTCGACTAATGAAAAAAGTTAATTCATCCACCACACTAGCTTAATGCGGGTCGGTAGAATATATTATATGCATTTGTAATTCTTTTTAAATGCCTATTCTTAGGTAAAATGTTTTCTCCAAATGATTGCCTTCTTTAATCTAGACAGAAATTTTACACATTTGCCAATTCTATATCTTTATTTACAAAGAAGGACAACTAATAATAACAAATAATTTCGGATGATATTACAAAATACAAACACACGAATTAAGAACCTCATTTTTATGTGACTGTGACGTGTCGGGCTAATTAAAGGTGTATTTTCTAATTCAGGAACGAGGTGAACCAATGCTCAGACTTCTGGCAGTGGCACGTGACGACCCCGCCCAAGGTGATCAAGAAGATGGGCGAGTCGAAGGTCTGCGAACAGAAGGAGACCGTCACCTTCAACATCGAGACGGAATCCGAGCCTGCACCCACTGTGAAATGGTAAGGATCTTAATTTATACCGTCAGACCAAAAACCAAGAGTTGGTTATAATCATTTTATTTTTAAATGAGACTCTTGTGATTCATGTTTATGAGTTAGTTTACATTTTAGAGTAGATTATTTTTAAATGAAACTAGTGGTTCATGTTTATGAGTTAGTTAACATTTTAGAGAAGATTATTTTTAAATGAGACTCTTGTGGTTCATGTTTATGAGTTAGTTAACATTTTAGAGAAGATTATTTTTAAATGAAACTCTAGTGGTTCATATTTATGAGTTAGTTAACATTTTAGAGAAGATTATTTTTAAATGAGACTCTTGGGGTCCATGTTCATGAGTTAGTTAACAATTTAGAAAAGATTATTTTTAAACGAGACTCTTGCGGTCCATGTTTATGAGTTAGTTAACAATTTAGAGTACATTATTTTTATATGATACTCGTATGGTTCATGGTAATGAGTTAGTTAACATTTTAGAGAAGATTATTTTTAAACGAGACTCTTGGGGTCCATGTTCATGAGTTAGTTAATAATTTAGAGAAGATTATTTTTAAACGAGACTCTTGCGGTCCATGTTTATGAGTTAGTTAACAATTTAGAGTACATTATTTTTATATGATACTCGTATGGTTCATGTTTATAAGTTAGTTAACATTTTAGAGTAGATTGTTTTTAAACGAGACTCCTGTGGTTCATGTTTATGCGAAAACGCTAGGATGATAGGTAACATTTTCTCAGTGTACGTTTGTATGAATAAAATTCTATTAGGCCTAGACACGCAGCCTATAAGGGCCATCCCAAGGCTTAATAAAGTTTGAGAAACAGTATTGCTAGATTTGTTTTCTATTGACAGTAAGTGTGGTTATTGTTATAACAGAAATATTTTGTTGCATTAATAACATATTCTCATGTTATGTTCAAATGCAGGTTCAAGAACAAGACGGAGTTGACGGAATCATCAACGATCAAGATCTCCTCGTCTGGGTCGGCTCACTCGCTTGTCATCACTTCAGCAGCACGAGCTGATGCTGGAGAATACTCCTGTGAGGTAATTTTATCATTTTTGATTTATTTATTTCCTTTTTTTTTCTCAAAAGTATAGAGACCCTAAATATATATTAAATAAAAACGTGCCTACCCTGTATCTCTGTCTTTAAGTTATTGTTTTTAAGTTATACATAATAATTACAATCCGTTATTTTTCTTTCTTGCTATTACTATTTTTTTTTCGCTAATAGAAGGTACATTACCCCTATGTGCTATAAGCCACTTTTATCCTGGATTTTTAACACGCGGGTGGAGCCGCGAGCAAAATTTAGTATTTCATATATTAATATAGAATAAACACTTGTGTCCGTCCAGGTGCGTAACGTGCACGGCTCGGCGTCGGACTCGTGCGTGCTGCACGTGCGCAGCGCGCCCACCTTCACGCAGCGGCTCCAGGACCAGCTCGCCAGCGCCGGCGACACGCACGTCGAGTTCAGCGTCGCCGTCGACGCATACCCGGAGCCCAGCGTCAAGTGGTAGGTCCACCATTATACTTCACGCAGCGGCTCCAGGACCAGCTCGCCAGCGCCGGCGACACGCACGTCGAGTTCAGCGTCGCCGTCGACGCATACCCGGAGCCCAGCGTCAAGTGGTAGGTCCACCATTATACTTCACGCAGCGGCTCCAGGACCAGCTCGCCAGCGCCGGCGACACGCACGTCGAGTTCAGCGTCGCCGTCGACGCATACCCGGAGCCCAGCGTCAAGTGGTAGGTCCACCATTATACTTCACGCAGCGGCTCCAGGACCAGCTCGCCAGCGCCGGCGACACGCACGTCGAGTTCAGCGTCGCCGTCGACGCATACCCGGAGCCCAGCGTCAAGTGGTAGGTCCACCATTATACTTCACGCAGCGGCTCCAGGACCAGCTCGCCAGCGCCGGCGACACGCACGTCGAGTTCAGCGTCGCCGTCGACGCATACCCGGAGCCCAGCGTCAAGTGGTAGGTCCACCATTATACTTCACGCAGCGGCTCCAGGACCAGCTCGCCAGCGCCGGCGACACGCACGTCGAGTTCAGCGTCGCCGTCGACGCATACCCGGAGCCCAGCGTCAAGTGGTAGGTCCACCATTATACTTCACGCAGCGGCTCCAGGACCAGCTCGCCAGCGCCGGCGACACGCACGTCGAGTTCAGCGTCGCCGTCGACGCATACCCGGAGCCCAGCGTCAAGTGGTAGGTCCACCATTATACTTCACGCAGCGGCTCCAGGACCAGCTCGCCAGCGCCGGCGACACGCACGTCGAGTTCAGCGTCGCCGTCGACGCATACCCGGAGCCCAGCGTCAAGTGGTAGGTCCACCATTATACTTCACGCAGCGGCTCCAGGACCAGCTCGCCAGCGCCGGCGACACGCACGTCGAGTTCAGCGTCGCCGTCGACGCATACCCGGAGCCCAGCGTCAAGTGGTAGGTCCACCATTATACTTCACGCAGCGGCTCCAGGACCAGCTCGCCAGCGCCGGCGACACGCACGTCGAGTTCAGCGTCGCCGTCGACGCATACCCGGAGCCCAGCGTCAAGTGGTAGGTCCACCATTATACTTCACGCAGCGGCTCCAGGACCAGCTCGCCAGCGCCGGCGACACGCACGTCGAGTTCAGCGTCGCCGTCGACGCATACCCGGAGCCCAGCGTCAAGTGGTAGGTCCACCATTATACTTCACGCAGCGGCTCCAGGACCAGCTCGCCAGCGCCGGCGACACGCACGTCGAGTTCAGCGTCGCCGTCGACGCATACCCGGAGCCCAGCGTCAAGTGGTAGGTCCACCATTATACTTCACGCAGCGGCTCCAGGACCAGCTCGCCAGCGCCGGCGACACGCACGTCGAGTTCAGCGTCGCCGTCGACGCATACCCGGAGCCCAGCGTCAAGTGGTAGGTCCACCATTATACTTCACGCAGCGGCTCCAGGACCAATTATGGACAAAATGATGGACATCGACAGATTGCTACCAAAGTTTTACATCTCGTAAATTCTGAATATTGTTCTTATTTCTAAATAGACTTAAAATTCCAGACTTAAAACCAGCAATTATAAAAATAAATTCGACAAAAAATTCTAATCCGTTTTTTAATCGCTCACGATTTAAATATTTTAAACGCTGCAAAACTATAATTTATAATAAACTCCAGGTACCTCGGCGACGTGGAGATCACGGAAAAGAAATCTGTGTTTACTCGCGTGGACTCGGGCAACAGTCACAAGCTGATCCTGAAGGAAGTCTCCGCGGAGTACTCCGGCCAGTACTCGTGCAAGGTCTCCAACGAACTCGGCGAGGACAGCTGCCAGGCCACGTTTACCGTCAACAGTGAGTTTGCGAAATTTCCACTAGCTCGAACTGGTTCAAAACTTTGTTTAAGGAATGAAAAGTGGTACATCGAAGAGAAAAATTGTACAAGTCCACTCTATATAGTTTATGCAATGACTACGTTCCAGAAAGTATTAATACTCTATACAAATCAATGTGCAAGTTTCTGGGGCCTTATTCTCTATCCCGCACGTTATTTTGACAGTGTGTAACAAGCACGTGACACAACGCATCATGTTCAGGACTATAGAAATTTGGCTTACAGAATACCATTCCACACACATTTCTCGAAGATAACATGACACGGCCGCGTTGCGCGTTCACACTATCATACAGAATAAGGGCCCTGAATATTTATATAAACATATCCAACTAATAAGCCCTTGCCTTCTACTGATTCAAAGCGATCGTTAAAACATCTTAAAACAAGAAAGTAACTGTAATTCTCATAACAAATAAACTCCTTTTATAGGGAAACCGCGTTTCACCAAAAGCTTGGTGGACATGACCGTTGATGCTGGCCAGACCCTCAAGCTGGACGTGGAGGTTGAAGGATGTCCCGAGCCTAAGGTCAAGTGGTTCAAGGATGGCAAAGAAGTCACTACAGATGCTAGGATCAGGATAGAAAGAGATACAAAGAGGTAATGTTCTGACACAATACTTCTTTAAGTAATATCACGCCTATATTTATAATTTTCCCAGGTAAAAAATGCATATACATATTTTATATGGGAGAGTTCCAAAAACTAAATTGCGTAACAAATTTTATGAATACCAACTTTATTCCAACAGATTGGAGAACTATCACCTTACAGTAACTCTGGTGAAGGAGGAAGATGGAGGAGAGTACGAGGTCAGGGCTGAAAATGAGATGGGTAGCGTCTCCTCTAAGAGTACTGTCACCGTCCACAGTGAGTATAATTCTGCTAGATTACGTGTAGGATAGCAGACAGGAATAAGAGGCGGAAACAATATTTCAAAGGCAAAATAGTATTAATAATTATCTTGTCAAAGATCGAATTTTATATAGGGTACAAACAGCTCCAGCATATACACACCCACACACACGACACACAACACACGCACACACACTCGCACACAAATGGTAAGAAACTAGCAATATCGATGCGTCACCATTGACAACACTGTCACACAGCTGGACAAGATGGCGGTAATTGGTGAAGTAGTAGTTTGAATTAACATAGTATTTGGTTCCTAGATTACTACTAAGCACGAATTAGTTTTTTTTTGTGGTGTCCTTAGATGCCAATTTTGACAATTTGGTAGACTTACAGTGTAATGAAGCATTCCAAAAACTGAATGCTGTATTTAATAACTCACAAACGTGCATCGAACCCACGTTACCCCGCACATTTCCATTCCATTGTGACGTATTTAATACATGACCCCATTTATAATAACTATTGTTTTTGTTATCATTTTGTTGTTGTTGTTTAATAGCGAGAGAAGTACATACGAGAATCAGCAAGGAAGAAATTGAAAGTGAACTTGATACGGCCAAAAAACCAGTGGAGAATGATGTGGATGTAGTAGAAAAACAAAAAGCGAAGAAGGCTAAAGCCGAAGTTATAGAAGAAAAATCTATATGGGATGACGACGAAGAAGCTGCATCTAAGAAAAAAGTCGTTGACGAAGTTGATAAACCTAATTCATATAAAGCACAGAAATCGGTCACTGAACCAGAGGAAGCCGAAGAAAAGTCTTTCTGGGACGATGTACAAGATGATGAAAAAGCAAGGAAACCCAAGATAGAAGAAGTTGAAAAACCTGAAAACAAAAAAGCAAGAAAATCTATATCTGAACCTGAGGTAATAGAAGAGAAGTCTCTCTGGGATGACGACAATAAGGATGAGAAATCTAAGAAACCTATAATAGAAGAAGTGGAACCTAAGGAAACCACCAAAGCAAAGAAATCGGCCACCAAGCCTGAAATGGCCGAAGAAAAATCATTTTGGGACGATGCTGATGATGACATAAAAGTAAAAAAGCATGAAGTTGAGGATGTCGAAGGTCCTAAGAGTGACAAAGGGAAAAAGTCTGCAACTCAACTTGAAAAGGCAGAAGAAAAGTCATTTTGGGACGATGCTGATGATGACGCAAAAGTGAAAAAGCATAAAGTTGAGGATATCGAAGGTCCTAAGAGTGACAAAGGGAAAAAATCTGTAACTAAACCGGAAGAGGCAGAAGAAAAGTCATTTTGGGATGAAAATCATAACGAGAAAGACAAGAAACCGGTAATTGAGGAAATAGTAACGGAAAAGAAAGTTGCCGATAAAGGTGTTACAAAACCAGAAACAATTGAAGAAGTTCCAATTGATGAAGAATTGAAATCTTCCAAACGTAAATCGATCAAAAAGGACTCTGTTACAGAAGGACCTTTAAGTGCAGATATTGAAGGTATAAAAATGCTTCGCGCTTCATATCAACTTAGCGACAGCTTAGTATGCGAGAATCTCACATTTTCGCGCTCATTTGTTGCATGCTTTTAACCCGTGTTCTTAACATGCCCGTGTGATTTGTTATGTTTAGGACGAGTTTTCGAAACAGTTACGACGTTCAAGACAGGTGACGACGGGTCTATAGTAATGTCCAAAGTAAGCAGTTCTCGGTCTCATGGCGCTATAATTACAGGTCAGTATAATGCTTCCTACCACCTCTACCCAGTTCTAATATCATTTAGATTCTCATCCTAACTTTTCATCCGACAACATTGCTTAATACCTTCTCGTTTTAATAATGCAATTCATCAAAATGCATGTGTAACTGGATCTTCAATATATATTGTTACGAAAAATCATTATAATACTATTTTAACTGTTAGGTCCAGCCGAAACGCGCACTTTACACAAAATGACATCAACCTCCGTCTATTACGATGATGATGACGAATTTGATGGTAGAAAGCTAATCAAACCTAACAAACCACATACAACTTCCTTAGAAGTTGAAGAAATTGCCACTCACAGCTATATTTTATCTGAATTGGGCCACTTTACCATACCCGATTATATTAGGCGAGGCACATATGGAATTATTGAAGAACCACAAACTGATTCCGATGCTGAAAGCACGAAGGGCACTAGAACTTTAGCAAATAGGGCGGTTTCAATTTTGTCGTTATCGGAAGATGACTTGAGTTGGCAAAATGAATCCCTATCTCGGGAAATTTCCATCGAAGATCTTTCGAAAACTATATTTGAAATTGACGAGACAAGAAAGGTGTTCAGCAAGGACTCCTACGTACGGTCATCTTCATTCAAGGAAGACTATTTCAATGATGAAGGCGACGAAGAATCTGTAGTACTTAAGGAAAAATCTGAAAAAATATTCGAAAACGATATCACAGAGAAACTCATTCACATTTCAAAAGAATTTGATGAAAATGAATACAAAAATACTAAAAGCAACGTAGACGGTGTCAAGAATAGGATTATAGAAGAGTTTGTTCTTGCACCTGAGAAAAAATTAGATAGTATAACGAAAGATATTCATGAAACTAGTGTAGAAAGAAAGAGAAAGGGCGAAACAAAACTATTTAGTGTAGAAGAAGAGGAGGACGACGAAGTGGAAGCGTTACTGAGACGAAGCCAGAGGCAAAGGAGCATATTAGACGATATACTGAATCAGGAAGATGAAAAAGGTAATTGTCCAAAAAAACATAAAATATTTGAGACGGGGGTCGTGACGCGATGAAAAGGCTGGCATTTGATGATGTAACGCTACGCAATGTCGCGGGAGAATAACATATTTGTTCGCTTAAAGTCCGAAATTGAAATAGCTAATACCACCATAACGATCTGTCGTTTTAGACTCTTCTTAAAAAAACATTAATCTTTACTTCCAACTAAGCACCATATGAGACACTAAAATGACAGATCATTAGAATCACCCGTTAATATTTATACCATGTACTCGACTAATGGCTATCGTATGTTTGTTTTAGAACGCATGCGTAATAACATTCCCTTCTGGCATACTAATATTTGGAGGTCGTTGCGGAAAAAGTATTAAGTCTTTGCTGGCATCAGTATCATCATCAAGGTAATTCTTTATGATATTTAAAGTAATGCTTGCACGGACACGCTTTAAAGCACAATTGAAATACACACAACAAAGGTATGTATTATACACTTTTTACACACACAACACAGAGATCTGCAGTTTACGGCACAAAAACTCGTAAGTACATAACACACGACAACATTGATTCCAGTAACAAACGCTGTATATACTGCAACACTATTGGGTATTTATATATGTACATATTCTTTTCTTTCGTAGGTGCTTCTATTCTAGCTTTGGTTGAAGGTTTCGTTGGAAATTCTTGTGATGTTCTTTATGTATATAGCATTATGTGCTATAATTGATTATATCTTTGTAAGGTCTATGTAGTATTAAAGACGAATATCTACTTTATTAAAAAATATTTTCACATTGTAGATTTTGAGCCACATCTTTATTCATTCTCTTAAAGGATTCCCATTTCCAATGCTCTTCTACAGTGAAACATATAAAAAAAATATTGTGGTATGGAAAATCTAAATATAATTATTTCTTATTTTTCATCTTTGAATCTTCTTAACCCCACTACTCATTAACAGATTTTAACTCATAATTCTACTTGCAGCACCCCCCACCCTCAAAGAAAGTTCGCTGAAGGACGGTCATGTGTACGAGTCGCTTCCCCTAGTTTACACTGTCCAGGCTTCTGGCACGCCGAAGCCGACGGTCCGCTGGCTTCACGACGGCAAGGAGGTGAAGTCCAACGCGAGGATCCACGTCACCAATGACGGAGATGTTTACAAACTGGAGATTGATAAGGTGGATCTGAAGGATGCCGGTCAATGGCAAGTCGAGATCGGTAATGATCTTGGCAAGAATGTGTTGAAGGCTGAGCTGTCTGTTTCACGTGAGTATAAAGATGCTTTAGTTTTTAAACGCGTACTTTTTAGATTTCTAAATTTGACTGATCATTCTATTTTTAATAGTTAAATTGTATTATTTATCACTATTTTCTATGTTTATTATAATTCTGTATGGTGACTAAGATATAGAGATAAGATAAGAGATAAAGCTTAATGTTTGTAAATATTCCCTTTATAAACATGAGAGGGGATTTCGTTTTATTTTATATTTCAACAGTTTGTTATTGAAATAAATGTTGGCAAATTCTCGATTTAATTTCAATTAGGGCATACGTTTAAGGAAGGCAATCTAGACTTAATATAATTTAGTGCTTCAGTATTATTATTTAATGACTGTGTTCCGTATTAACTCTTTTGGTAAAAGAAATAAAAATAAATAGCGTACCAAACTATCCGTCCTGTACAGCGGAGAGCGAGCTGCGCAAGCCGAAGTTCACGCAGCCGCTGGAGGCGCAGCGCGTGCTGCAGCGCGAGCCCGTGCAGCTGCGCGCGGTGTGCACGGCCGACCCGCAGCCGCACGTGGCCTGGCTCCTCAACGGCGCCGAGCTCACCCCCGACGCCACCATACTCACCTCCGCCGAGACCAAGGACATCGAACACGGACTCAAAGAGTGCACCTTCACGCTGCAGATACCTACTGGTCAGAACGAGCATCATAGAATCCAAATCAGTAGCGTTTGACACAAAAAATACCTTTAAATACAGGACTAGAGCTAACTTTTGCATATAAGAACAATTAAGTCTAAAAACAAAGGAAATTCAATTAAAAAAAATATTTAAAAGAAATCTTGTTAGAAATGTAGTCAATGATGTGAATAGGCACACGCAAAAGAAAGAAACTATTCCTAAATAAAATTTTGAATTCTTGAGTTCCCTAAACACCAATAATTACATTTTGCTTACTGATAAGTAACTCATGGCCGATTTCTTAATACTAACCTTTGCAGGGCGTCACGCCGACACCGGTGAGTACACGATCCAGGCTAAGAACAAGTACGGTGTGGGCGAGAGCTCCGCGCGACTCGACATCCTGCTGCGGCCCGAGATCGAGGGCTTGAAGGACGTCACTGCTGTGCCTTATGAAGAGACCACCTTCATCGCCAATGTCCGTGCCAACCCTATCGCTGAGATTCAATGGTGAGCAATAATATCTGGGTATCTGAGTACAATAATACTGGGTATCTGGTCTATCTGGGTACTCCAGTCGCCATTAGGTGCAGTGGGGTAACTTCGATCAACATGGTTAAATAGATCGATTGTTATTTCAAGATTATCATTTCAAAATTATTGTTTACGACCTTATTAAAATTTTACTCTGTTTGGTTTTGAATTGAGTTAGTCCCAAGCGGAATTCCAGAATTTATTTTCTAATATCAAATATTGACTAAAGTCACATAGACCGAGTGAAGTAATCATCTTCAAACCAAGATTCCCAGCCTAACAGTGTATTATTGTTTACAGGAGTAAAGACGGCTATGTGATCAAGCCGACGGCTCACTACGAGATCATCGAAGATAAGGCCGCGGAGAAGTATCAGCTGATAGTGAAGAAAGTCGGTGTCGATGACGCAGGAGTCTACACGCTGACGGCCAAGAACGAGGTCGGAGAGACCTCACAGCAAGCCAAGCTTACCGTGCATAGTAAGTCAGAGTTTGTAGTGAAGTTAGAAAAAAGAATGAACAAGAATTTGGGGATTTTGAAGATTTAAGTGTAGAAAAATAATTGATTTATTCACACTATTGTCTATCCATTATAATGAGTCTTACTTTTCGTATGTAGACATGTAAAAGTTTTAAAAGTTATAAATTGTTTGTGATCTACTTTTATAGCAGACTTATGCACCAATGAGTCGGATCACATAAATTCACACTTAGTATTACATTGAAAAGCTAAAAGAAATTTTCCCTTACAGCCGGTGACCCAGTGTTCACAAAACCGCTACAAAAGCAAACCGTGAAAGACTACGACGACTGTACCCTGAAGGTGCGCTGCGACGGCGAGCCCAAGCCCGAGGTCCACTGGTACCTCAACGGCAAGGAGATCTCCTCCGACGAACGACGCACCATCACCACGCAGGTCGGAGGGCAGGTAGACAGCGAGCTGGAGATCAAACATTTCAACGCTAGTGATGCTGGCAAGGTTAGTGATGTCATACGTATCTTAGAGTATCCATCCTTTCTCTTTTATTTATTTATGTCACAACGTGACCAATCATGAGGTTTTTTTATAACTTAATACAAATAAACAGATAGAAAGTTACTCCATGGTATCTGGGGATTATGGTCAATGAACGTATGCAGTATCGTAGTATAGGGTAGAGTATAGTAGACATATTAGTGATACAGGAAAGAACACCGAACTGTGAGACTAAATTGTCACAATTAAAATTTTAGAACCGGCTTGATTCTTTTGTACCTTTCCGTTCCCGTCGCCTATGATATTTAACAATGCCAGGAGATCTCTTGGCCATCTACTAAAGTAATAAAATGATGTATATTTTGTTTACCACACAGTACAAGGTCCGCGCAGTGAACTTGGCCGGCGAGGCGGAGTGCGAGGCGCCGGTGTCGCTGGCGCAGGCGGCGCCGGGCTTCACGCACAAGCTCGAGCGGCAGAAGGACGTGGACGAGGGCGAGCCGCTCGAACTCAAGGCCAAGGTCGACGGCAGCCCCATACCCACTGCCAAATGGTGACTACAATATTCAATAATGACGAATCAATTGCTGGTTGTAAGATACTTGTGTCCGCCTGAATAGCGACCACCGTACACAAGCTTCCCGCCATAGTGGTATACTTTAGTATGTCCCTTTCCGGGCTCTGCCGGTTATCCAGTTTTAAACAGGCCAGCAATATTATGTCAACTGGTAGACACTCTATCTGGACTACATTTTACTTACCATCAGGCGCGTGGCGCGCACGTCACTTTTTCATGCCCATATAAAATTATATTATACACCCTGTATAAGCGGAATATGTCCCCCAGGTACAAGGACGGCGCGCCGCTGTCGCCCGAGGACGCGCGCGTGCAGCAAGTGTCGCTGCCGGACGGCACGGTGAAGCTGAGCATCGAGCGCGTGACGCCGGCCGACTGCGGCGCCTACAAGCTCGTCATCTCCAACCCGCACGGCGACCACTCCGCACTCTGTGCTGTTGCTGTTAACCGTTAGTATATAACCATTTCATATTAAGTTTACTCTCAACCGTTATGGGACACAGTAATTGTCATCGAGTTATAAGTAATTGTACTGTTTGATTTTTTCGAATGCATAAAATACAACATCCTGTATATATGACGTGAATTTAAAAATATACCGCATTACTATTCTTTCTTCGGTAGAAAATAAATAATTTGTTGAGTAACTATTGCAATTAACCTTATAGCTACTCCGAGGAAACCATCGTTCAGCCAAGAGTTGGAAGACGTGAAAGCTGTCGTCGGAAAGCCTTTGAAACTCGAAGCTAGGGTTATGGCATTCCCTGCGCCTGAAGTCAAATGGTTCAAGGATGGTGAGTTGAAAAACCTAATAAAAATTGGTTATGATTATCAAAATTTATGGTAAATAAGTAAAAAATAATTGACCTTATAAAATCTATGCAGTTTGATAAGCTGTTATGACCTCATCTATAAATAACCAATTTAGACCGAAAACGATTAAAGACTTAGTTGTCAAATAATAATACCTATGTTATTTGTAATAGAGTCGTTTTAATGTGTGCAGGTCTGCCGGTCCGTCCGTCGCAAGCCATAAACTTCATCAACCAGCCGGGCGGTATAATCGGCCTCAGCATCGACAGCTGCAAGCCCGAAGACGCCGGCGTCTACTCGCTTACAGTCACCAACAAACTCGGCGAGGTAAGTATTTTATAGATTTGTCTTCTGAAAAATAATTCATTAGCTTTTGCTCGCAGTTCCGCTGTTTCATTAGTTTTCGCTCGTCCGCGTTAAAAAAAAATGTTAGAATTCAAGATTTCAGAACGGAAAATAGAATATTTTAAACACGTGTTTAAGTTTTGTTTTTATTGTAGTTAATTTTCTAAAATTGATTTTATCCTAGTCACAAATAAAATCAGAAAATCTCCCCACCTCGTCTGTCACTCTGCTCTCGAATTGTATAGATAAATAAATTTATATTTAATTTTCATAGGTTGCCTCTAAGGCCAATGTGGAAGTGACGCAAAAGGAACGCAAGCCCGCCTTTATCGCTGAACTGCATCCCACGAAAGTCATCGAAGGATTCCCCGTCAAGATGGAAGTCAAAGTTCTCGGACACCCTCCGCCTACCATCAAATGGTAAGACAATCTTATAAAAGCTACTCGGCACGCACCAAATAATATTCTTACATTTTAACCGATTTAGATAAAGATTTTATTATAATAACTTTGATATGTCGACTCAATCAATTTTATTCAACGTCCTAACATTGATTTGACGATTAAATTATAAAATATCTGCTTTTCCAGGACTCACAACGGCAAAGAGATAGTCCCGGACGGCACCCGTGTACGTGTAGTGTCCCAACCCGATGGATCCCACGCGCTGCTCATCGACAAGGCGACGCCTGCTGACGCTGGACAATATGGAGTGATCGCTACAAACGACCAGGGCGAGATGGCCAGCAATGCTGAACTTAAAGTTGCCAGTGAGTATACAGTTCTAGACTTGACAACGGAGAGATAGTCCTGAATTGATTCCGTGACTTTGTAGTATCGTATTGGCAATTTACCACACGAATCATGAGTGCTACATACAAGTGAAAGGAAATGTGCAAATTTAGATGGTCACCCCATTTATAAAATCCTAGGGTACCACGCCGCGTTTTGGGTTCTGTTTATCAAGCCCGTCGAAACTCTATGCGCTGAGGCACCTCTGAAAATTTATTTGTTCTTTAAATACATACAGATTATGGTATATATCACAATGTAGCAGGAACAAAACCTCTCTAAAACCTTAAACCCCCAGGCCGTCAAGATGACTCGTCTCCACAAGAGCGTCCCCAGTTCATCCACGGCCTGCGCGACATCACGGCCGAGGAGGGACAGCCCTTGTCGGTGACGGCGCCCTTCGTGGGCAACCCTGTGCCTGAAGTCACGTGGACTAAGGACGGACAGCCCCTCAAGCCTAATGAGAAGATACTGCTCACTTGCGATGGAAAGAGGGTAACATATCTTGCTCATGTTGTAACTAAAATTAATACGAAACATTTTTTTTTTGTAATCTTTAAATGTGGCACAAAAGATTATACTTCACAAAACCGGCAATATAATTTTTATAACCTTGTGTTTTAAGATCGTCCCAAAAAGTCGATATTTTTCAATGTCGATATTCTTTGTGTTTTTATCGATACTAATATTCGACGTAGAATTGTAATGCTTCACCTAAGTAATATGTTTCCAGGTGGGTCTAGAGATAAACCCGGTAGAGATGCCCGACGCAGGCGTGTACGGCGTGAAGCTCGTGAACCCGCTGGGCGAGGACTCGTCTGAAGGCAAGATCAACGTACGCAAGGTCTACCAACCGCCTACATTCGCGCAGAAGTTCACTGATCTGCAACAGGTATTGTGACTTATGTTAATGAATATTTATAAATGCCAAAAGATATATGGTGCAGGATTATGTGTTCGTCGAAATTCATAATATGCTCCAATACTGAATTATTGACAACTCTTATACCAAATACTTTCTTTCCGACAGTTATATTATGGCTGGATATTTTTATTGTAATCTATGTTGCCACATGAGATCTTTGTCCTGGTTTTTGCACATTGCATGGCAGATGTCAAGAATTAATCTTACTAGTTATTTATTGGCTATCAAAATCTAATTCGAAAAATTCATTGATCCCCAGCTCCCGACATTCGACGCGAAGTTCCCAGCTCGTGTATTCGGTATCCCAGCACCTGAGATCTCGTGGTACAAGAATGGTCAGCTCCTCCGACCCTCGGAGAAGTACAGCATCAAGCGCGACGGTGACGCGGCGTGCCTGTACGTGCGGGACCTCGTGGCCGCCGACGCGGGCGCGTACAAGTGCGTCGCCAAGAACAGGGAGGGCGCGGCCGAGTGCGAGGCCAACTTGGAAGTCGTTGATAAGATGTGAGTGCAGTTGTTTTCATTGTCATACTTAACTTGATGTTGATGAGGATTTCTAGCGGTAAGCACCAGTGTGTATGCACTGATGTGTTACGGTTTGAAGGACATAATAGCCAAAATGATATCTCTTGGTGACAGGCGCAGTAGAGTGCCACGCGGTACTAAGTAATTTTACAGTTATGTATGCTTTTGCTATTTTTTATGGGTGATCATTCAAATGCAATAAAAAAAGTTGGTATCAATATTTTGAAAACTTGTTGCCAGTTTTAGTTACTAAAATTCTTTAGAACTACACATACATGTCTTGATTATGATTTTTTATATAAATATGTTCATTACACAGCGCCCGCAAGCAAAAGGTGGAGCCGCCGTCATTCCTGAAGAAGATCGGCGATCTGGAGGTGTTCCGCGGTATGAGCGCCAAGTTCACGGCCTGCGCCACCGGCACGCCGGAGCCCGACGTGGAGTGGTTCCACAACGACGTGAAGCTGTTCCCCTGCGAGCGCATCCGCATGGACAAGGAGTCCACCGGCCTGCTGCGCCTCACCATCAGCGGCGTCGACGTCAGCGACACCGGCGCCTACCGCTGCAGGATCTACAACCCGCACGGAGAGGACTCCTGCACCGCACAGCTTACTTATGATAGTGAGTTCACAAAATATACACGTAATATAAATATGTAAACATGAGCCTGTAGTTACAAAAGGGTAGGTAAAACCACAACTTGTGGTCGAAGATCGGTTGAGCTTATTTTCGTCTCGTGGTCGACTGCTATATCAGTTACAAAACTCAAGCAATAAACGCTTTTTCTTTGTAACAATTTTTTTTATCTATTTTATTTAACATATCTAGGCTCAAAGCTTGAAATCTTCTGTTACATTAAAAAAAACATTTTCATCTATTCCAGCCCTGGAGCCTCACACAGGCAAACGTCCTATCTCGGATCAATACTCGGACTTTGACAAGATGAAGAAGACCGGCATCCCGATGCCGCTCGCCGACAGGCCGATCATCTCGCGCATGGCCGACAGACACCTTACTCTCTCTTGGAAACCGTCCATCCCCCACGGACCGAGGTTCCCCGTCACTTACCAGGTGGAGTAGCGTCACTATTTATCTGATTTATGAATGAAATATTGACTATAATAATTGTCGAAAGCATAAGGTACTGTCTTCAATAAATCATGACAGGTGAATTGAATTGCCAATACAATGTTTTGATTTTCATATAATTTGTCATTTACTTACAGACACGATAGGCTAATTAGGCAATGAAGATTTATAATGAAGCCAGTTGATATCACAGTTTTTAATAATATGTAATCTGTGTCCAGGTGGAGATGTGCGAGTTGCCGGACGGTGACTGGTTCACGGCTCGCACCGGCCTGCGCTCCTGCGTGTGCGACATCCGCAACCTCGAGCCCTTCCGCGACTACAAGTTCCGCATCCGCGTCGAAAACAAATACGGCGTCAGCGATCCCTCGCCCTACGCCATCACCCATCGCTCCAAGCTCGAGCCAGAACCGCCCAAATTCATCCCCTACCTTGAGCCCGGCATTGACTTCAGACCAGAGACTTCCCCCTACTTCCCCAAGGACTTCGACATCGAGCGCCCTCCTCATGATGGCTACGCTCAAGCCCCCAGGTTCCTTCGCCAGGAACATGACTCCCAGTATGGTGTAAAGGGTCACAATGTCAACCTCTTCTGGTTCGTGTATGGTTACCCCAAGCCCAAGATGACGTACTTCTTCAACGATGAGCCCATCGAGATCGGTGGCAGATATGATTGGAGCTACACCAGGAATGGACAGGCTACTCTGTTTATCAATAAGTAAGTGGTCATGTCGTATTAGCGGCCAGTAAATCCATGTCGTATTTTTAACATGCCAATAATTAAATAGCTAGCTAAAGACTGTATGTGAATCAATGAGAATAGCACTGTTAATAAAACAGAATCCGAAGTTTACAATTTTAATGCCTCATAATTCATGAATAAGGACAATGCTCCTGAGTTTTTAGTATTCAAGAATGGGACAGAAGACTTTTTCTCGTCTCATCACGCATGATTTTTCCAGGATGTTGGAACGCGACGCTGGTTGGTACGAAGCCGTAGCCACCAATGAGCATGGACAAGCGAGACAGCGAGTCCGTCTCGAGCTGGCTGAATACCCCACCTTCATCAGAAGACCTGAGGAAGCTGTGGTGTTGCAGCGCAAGAACGTACGCATCGAAGCAAGGGTCACCGGCGTGCCCTATCCTGAGATCAAGTGGTACAAGGACTGGCAACCGCTGGCGCCCAGTGCCAGGATTAAGGTCAGTAGCTTTATCCAGAAATTTAAAATAATTTGGTAGACGGACGCAGTCGTTAGTCAAAAATCTATGATTGACATTGTTAAGTATCACGAAATTACAGGCTGACTGAACCCATTATTTTTTTTTTACATTAATTCTCGCCAGGGACAGTCTCACTATAAAATACAAACACATTTTTAATGCGGATTTGTTGCTCAATACTGTCTTATCTACAACCCTGTAATAAAAAAAAAATAATGTTACTACATTATCTACTACATCACTGCACTTACGAGTAGTTATGACGCTTATTAAAATACCATAAAGTGGTAAGAAACGATTCCATCGGACATTTGGCGATACAATATTCTTTTATTTCATCACCAGATCCAGTTCATCGAGCCAGACACCACCATTCTAGTGATCAACGACGCGATCCTCAAGGACGAAGGTCTTTACTCCATCTCCGCTCGTAACGTCGCCGGCTCCGTCAGCTCCTCCGCCATGCTGCATGTTGAGGAGAGCGAACATGAGTATTCCGACAGGTAGGTTATTTAATATTTCATATTACTTTTAGAAGAACGCAAATCCAGCAAGCTATCAGATGAGGAATGACAGCTACCCATAAGCATATAAAATGCTTGAAAAAAGTACATACCGAATAAAGAAGTTTAAAACTTGGGTTGTATTCAAACTCGACCACAAGAAGTATAACAAAAAATCTGCGAATTCTAATAATGGTGTCACCTCTGGCGAACTTTTCCATTCAATATACATGAAACTAGTTAGAGATAAAATTAGAATTTTCAGTATTGTCATTATTGTGTGTTGCAGGATCCGCGAACACCCGCCGCGCGTGAAGCCGAGCAACAAGCCGTTCGGCGACTTCTACGACCTCGGCGACGAGCTCGGCCGCGGAGTGCAGGGCGTCGTCTACCACGCCGCGGAGAGGCTCACTGGTCAGTACAATACATAATCTTTCCGACACCGACCCCTTCACGACCTTGGTGTGTTCTGTCATATTCTATATAATGGAGTGCTGAACAGAATTTCTTATATAAGATCTAGCGTCATCCTATGTAATTGAACTGATACAAGGTATCAATCTGATATAAAATATTATAAAAATGATACTTCAGTCAATACAATAAAAAAAAATATTAATATACTTCTGGTTGCTACTAATTAAATACAGGTGATAGATAAGGTTTTGTAAGTCTACACCATTTGAAGATATTCCCACTCAGATTAGCCTATATAGTTATAATACTCATTCCAGCACTGGCCTAGTTTCAATCATCTTTAAAACTAGAGGTCAAAATATCTTATTAACTTTAATTTCTATAGGTCGTAACTACGCCGCCAAGATCATGCACGGCAACTCAGACCTAAAACCATTCATGAAGAACGAGCTGGACATCATGAACTTGCTCAACGACCGCCATCTCATCCGCCTGCACGACGCGTACGAACACGACCACACGCTGGCGCTAGTCACCGAGCTAGCGGCTGGCGGCGAGTTGGTCAGGGACCGCCTGCTGAGGTCTACCACCTATACTGAACGCGACATCGCTGGATACATCAGGCAGCTGCTGAGAGGCTTGAAGTACATGCACGATAACAGTGTCGCACATCTTGGACTTACCGTGAGTTTTCATTATTCTGGATATTGTTATCGAGCATTATTAACTCAAGCTATTTTTCGTTGCTTATGACTTGTTTCCTAATGATGTTATAAAGTGGTGTAGTAACCTGTAGTTTATTCATATTTCTGTCTCCGTGATAACAGGTGCACCTTTGCATATCAATCAAATTGAATGACTTCTCAATTTTTTATTTTGAGTACCTATTTGGTGATATCGTGGTTTCTAAGCCTACATCTACAGTCCCACAGCCCAACGAAAATTACCGTTGACTTTATATAACATAAAATTATCGTTTTAGATCGGCGAGCTGCTCCTGTCCCACGCGGGCAGCGACGAGCTGAAGCTCTGCGACTTCGGTCTCTCGCGCCGCATCCAGTTCAACAAACACGCCGCCCTCGACTACGGCATGCCCGAGTACGTCGCGCCAGAGGTCGCCTCCGGTGACGGCGTCTCCTTCGGCGCTGACCTCTGGAGCGTCGGCATCATCACCTACATTCTGCTCAGTGGACACTCTCCCTTCCGCGGCCTCAACGACCGCGAGACCCTCACCAGGATCCGCGAGGGACGCTGGGAGTGGCACGACGAGGAGTGGTGGTCTCGACTCAGTATTGAATGCCGCGACTTTATCTCCAAGCTCCTGGTCTACAACTGGCATGAGAGGATGGACGTCAATACCGCGCTCTCGCACCCATGGCTGACACTGGCTGACAAGATCTACCAAGAGGAGTACCAGATCACAACTGACAGACTCAGGAATTACTACAATCTGTACAGGCAAGTATTGAATTTATAGAAATATGCACATTGCACGCATTATATTTGACATGCTATGGACATACCAACGAGTTACAAAGTGTACGTTTATCATTATCTAATAATGGAATCAAGACAAACTATGATAAAAAATATGATATATAGCTATATATTCATAATATATTTTAGTAACTATTAACGCCCGAACTTAGATTTTGTTTGATGGTAATATGTAACTAATAACCATTTATCATTTAGGGACTGGACCAGCAACGCTCAGTGCCGCACTTGGTTCCGCCGCAGGCCGCTCAGCGGCGCCTTCGAACATCCTTCGAAGATGGTCTACCCGCCCGGAGAAATCTACACTCCTGAAGGTAATTTACTATTTTTGTATCTCACACAAAAGTGCGTTAATCATAACTTTTTATCGTCTTCCTTATCACTTTATAAAAAAATTGCAAACATGGAAGTGGACGATCTCCAGTCAAGCGGATGTTAGACTTACCAGCTGCGGCCCACTTTATAGAAGAAGGCATCCATCTCTTCCTCGACAGTGGTGATCTTGATATGATTTAGACGAGATGACGTTGTATGACAAATTAACATGCCCATGTGTCCGCCACAAATCCTTAATGGGGAAACTATTGGATAATAGTCATACTTTCTATCAGATCGGCATTATAACCTTTTTCCTATTTCCTGCCCAAAGTAAGACCGATTCAGGAATCTAACATTACACTGTATACTCTTCTTCAATTATTTTAACTTTTAGAACATTTTTGAGTAAAGCGTTAACATCGTAGTTTTTATTAATATCTCTAATGTAATTTGCTCTTTTTCTTAGGTACTCCAGACCGCGACCGCAGCTCGCGCGAGCGCAAGCCTGCTGAATGGGACCTCAAGTTCAAGCAGTGGGACCATCCCGACTGGGAAGTGTCTGCTACATCTGAGAGCCAGTAAGTATATAAGCAGATTCTCTGGGTTTCTTATTACCAGTAAATGTTTACTAAATCTGGAGAGACGCGGCTGCAATACTCTTTAGCGCAGTCGGGTATTTTTTTAGGTGATAGAATTAAACCAAATATAACTTGCTAAACCAACAAAGAACACGGATGAAGATGTCGGTAAACTTTAAGATTTTTTTTTGTCGAAGCCACGCATAAACTACAGTAAAAAGGCATTCAATTTGGAGGAGTGCAAACTGCAAATGTATAAAAAAAATCCTACAACAATCAAGCAAACGCATAGCTTCCATATTTTCAAATCCAAACTATTTAGTTTGACCGAAATAAATACATTCGTATTTATTTCAAAATCTAAACTTTGCGTGCGACCCTAGTAGCTAGTCTTGAAGTTACGAATTGAGTTGTGGCTAATTTTATATCGTTATCGTAGATATCGGCATGACAGTGATTAGTCTTACCCATAGGACCACATTATTCAATTGCATTGATATATATGTACTACGTACTGCAAATTATTTCTGTATGATATTAGCACAATTATTTCTAATATTGTGTATTTCAAAGTGAAATGTAATTTCGTTTGAGAATAGTTTTTTTAAATCACAAGTAGAACCGCCTCTTTCAGTGTGAACTAAAAAGTTCTGGGTTCAAATCATAGGTCAGAAACAAATATTTTTGATTTCATTTAGTAATATTAATCAGTTGACAAACTTTAGTTTTAAAAGATACTCTACTCGATACGTTTGTGTTCAGTTACCAGAACGGTCCCGACACGTACCTGCTGCAGCTGCGCGACACGCAGTTCCCGGTGCGCCTGCGCGAGTACATGAAGGTGGCGTGCGACCGCTCGCCCGGCTACAGCCTCAACGTCTTCGACACCTACGACCCCAGGGTAAGAATCGAACACTTAGCATATAGCATATTGTATGATATTGACTACAATTTAATCAATATATTAGACGATAATAAGAAAAAAATGTTTTTTATGTTACAGTGAAGAACTAAATATTTTTTCTATTTTTTCATACTACTCTTGTTTTTTTACAGACCCCAATCATCCGCGAGCGTCGTCGTTTCACGGACATAATGGACGAGGAGATCGACGACGAACGTCGCGAGAGGATCAACAACTACGGCACCGAGAGCTACACCATCCGCAGGCTCAGACACGAGCTTGGAACTCGCCTCGACAGCTACGCAGAGGCGCAGGCGCTCATGGAGTCCAAAAAGGACGGACAGCTTCCGTTCTTCAGGGAGAAACCTCAGACCTTGCCAGTCAGGGAAGGAGAGCCAGCACAACTATCCTGTTACGCCGTAGGCGACCCCAAACCCGTCATCCAGTGGTTCAAGAACGACATGGTCATCGCCGAAGGACAAAGAATCAAAATTGTAGAAGACGAAGATGGAAGATCTACCCTCAAATTCGAACCGGCGATGCACCATGATGTAGGCTACTATAAAGTCGTAGCACGAAACAAGGTAGGACAAACGGTAGCTAGAACCAGGGTAGTCGAAGCTACAACTCCCGACGCTCCCGACAGCCCTACTGCAACGGAAATCTCCGACACCGAAGTGCTGTTGAGATGGAAGCAACCGAAATACGACGGAAACTCGCCTGTTGTCTGCTACAGCTTACAATACAAGGAAGGAGACAGCGTCGAATGGAAAGACGTTGCTAACAACATCGACCACGAATTCTTCGTAATCAGAGATCTTCAACCAGACACAAGCTACCAGTTCAGGCTATCTTCCCGTAACCGCATCGGATGGAGCGATAAAGGAATACCCACAAATCTGATCAAGACGAAAGAAGCCGGCGCTCCCAAAGTCGAAGTCACCAAAGCCATGAAACACTTACAGCAACTCACAGAATCCGGACAAGAGATCGTTCTAGACGAAGACAAACCGAGATTGGACTACGCGACAGAGGAGAGCCCTGTAGACTGGTACTCGGCGAACACTTTCACAGAGAGGTACAGTTTCATATCGGAGTTGTGGCGCGGCAAGTTCTCCATCGTAGTGAAGGGCGTAGACAAGACCAACGACAACGTCGTCGTTGCTAAGATCTTAGAGAACCGACCGGATACAGAAGTTCAGATCCAGAGAGAGTTTGAATGCTTAAGGAGGCTCAGGCACGAAAGGATATCGAACATATTAGGAGCTTACCAGGCGCCAGGCTCGCCAGTTTCCGTCATCATCCTGGAGAAGCTGCAAGGCGCTGATGTCCTCACATACCTGTCCAGTCGCCATGATTACACCGAGCAAATGGTAGCGACTATTGTCACACAGATCCTTGACGGTCTCCAGTACCTCCACTGGCGAGGGTACTGCCATTTGGACCTTCAGCCTGACAACGTAGTGATGGCATCAGTCAGGGCTATACAGGTCAAACTCGTAGACTTTGGTTCCGCACATAAAGTCACCAAGCTCGGCACTAGTGTACCACAAGTCGGCGATTTGGAATACAAAGGTAAGTGTAAACTTTATAAAAATGCACATGCATTTGCCTTTGTGTACATACACATCATTGCTAGTTTTTAATTAGTTATCCAACCCTGCCCTCCATTTACGCTACGACAATAAGCATAGAACAATTTTTTCCGTGGCAATATGTGTCATTGGATAATCTTGTAAGTCTGGATACACGTTACGTACATGAGTTTATTAAATCAATTTATGTATCTACCTGCAATTCCGCAATACGTCAATTCCGTTACAAGGGAATTTCATTCAGGCTTTTAAGTACCAGATCATATTATATTTTTTTTTACCGTTGTAAATGGTTTGTTTTGTCCCACAGCGCCAGAGATAATCAACGACGAGCCAGCGTACCCGCAGACGGACATCTGGTCGCTGGGCGTGCTGACGTACATCATGCTGTCGGGCAAGTCGCCCTTCCGCGGCTCCGACGACGCCGAGACCAAGCAGAACATCTCCTTCGTGCGATACCGCTTCGAGCATCTCTACAAGGAGATCACTCAGGTACTGTCTTAAAACTAAGCGCGGACTCTTCACCATATTATCATGTTTATTTTACAATTAAATGAAGAGATTATAAAACCGCTCGCTTGTGCTAAGCGACACGACTCTTACAATAGTAACATCGTCTAGTCCATATTGTAAGAAAGCACTGCATTGTGTTCGTCAATCTGATACCTTAGATGTTAAGTCTTACAATACTGTAATACAAAAATGCCGCCACCATACCGCTTAGCTGCAAATATTATGGTAGTGCCTATTCAACTGGACTGCCATATACGAGAAACTTACTATCTAAATAATTATTTGGTTTTTCAGGAAGCGACGCGATTCCTAATGTTCCTGTTCAAGAAGGTGCCACTAAAGAGGCCCTCGGCCGAGGAGTGCCATGAACACCGCTGGCTCACGCAGAGCGACT
The DNA here is from genome assembly GCF_014839805.1 of Manduca sexta. Lineage (NCBI taxonomy): Eukaryota > Metazoa > Arthropoda > Insecta > Lepidoptera > Sphingidae > Manduca > Manduca sexta. Next base: position 2,798,457 of record NC_051139.1, read on the forward strand.
TCATGAACAAGAAACGCGAACGAGCTGTCTTCCTTGGCAATAGACTGAAGGTAACAAAATTTCACGGATAAGCAATTGACTATCAACAAACCTAGGTGGATTTTTACAGTATTGTATTTTTTTGCTATCCCTCCTATAAATGTAGACGTAGCTCTCAATAACGCATTTACTAACATCCTATAAATGAAATGGTCATTGGTCCTTCGAGTCAGATTTTACATAAACATTAAATACATCAGTATCTCGCATTTTTATGCACAATAATAACTATATGTGACCTTTACCATCAGACGACCAACTTATTAATTTCTGTAGCTTATAAAGATTACAATGCTTAATGCTTGTCCCTCAGGAATTCTCCGACGAGTACCACGAGCGTAAGGCGCGAGAGTCATCAGCGGCGGACAGCGTGGCGGCCGCCTTCGGACAACTCGCACCACGTCTGCTCACACGCTCCAACAGCATCCAGGATGAGCTGCTCACCACCACCACATTCGCCGCGCTACCACACTGAACCAACACCACCACTCCTGCCTACACCCTTGGAACTATTGGCAAACCTTGAATTATTAGAATAATAATATTAATCTACATTTCATTACTATAATATTGATATTTGGACAAAAAAAAGAATGACGATGTCCTATAATTAATTTAGTATGAAAATATGCGCTCGTTTTGTACTTTTTATATTTTTTATCAATGTGTTTTTGTTCCAAATAAATCCCTGCAATAGTTCCAAGGGTACTACCATACCATCGACATTCATATATCATGTACATTTCAACCACAATCGAAAAGTCTAGTCACAAAATAAGTTTTTGTTACGAAAAAAATTGTTATTGTTAAGCTATTTATTATATACAATTCTTTTTTATTGTTTATTTATTTATACTAATTGGTATATAACACGATGCTCCAGTATTAATTGATATTAATAAAGGGCGAAAGATCTTATGATACAAACAGCTTTTTATTCTATGACACAACCCTAAAACGGAACATAATAAGTAAAAAAAGTACATACTATAAATACAGTTTTTTATTTTGCTGGTTTAAATTTTGTAGAAAAAACAATGTTTACCAAAAGACAAAGTTGCCTTGTAAAATGAAACAGTAAGTGTAACCATTAAGTATTCCATAAATAAGTTGGCTAAAGCGTTTAAAATTATCAGAGTATAAAGCAAATTATAAATTTTGATATGAAATTAAAAAATGCCAACAAGTTGTCCTGACAAGTATAAGTAATTTCTCCCACGAAGAAGCGTCCAACTTTTAAGCGGGGGTGCTGCGGGGCAAGGGGACTGATCCAAGAACTTTCCCCGATGATATCCATTGTAGTGTGCACTCACGCTGCTCACGCACACTGTGAGCTATTGGGGAAAGTAGTGGGGCGCGTCTTCGTGGGTGAAATGATCCTTAATAGGTCCTTGATCATGAATGTGTTACAAATATATACAAATTAAATTTAACATACTTTGAAACAGATTCTTTAGTACCCAAATAACTGAAGAGCATTTAATTAATTACTATACGAGTTAAAATATTTCATTAAGAATAAATAACTATTTGAGCCGTGATAATTTAGTAATGTAACAATGATATGAAATAGCAGTTCAAACACATTAATTTACTTTCACTGTTGGCAACATGGATGTTTTTTTCAAATTCCTTATGTTGGACGCAAATAAAATAATGCAGTCAATGTAGTTTATGTAATAAAAAATTCTTTAATTTAACATTGTTTCATCTACTAATTATATACCAGGCTAAATACATTTATATCATAATAACCTCATATAGTTGGCAATGAAAGTCCAGATTAAAGTTACATGTAAATACATATTATATAATATAATTAAGTATTGTCTACTTAGACTATTTTGGAATAATAGCTCATTACACTTGACATAATATTTATAAAAATTACACAATTATTCAATCATAGCTCGTATACTTCAAAAATTTATTACATGTTAAAAAAAAGTAAACCATGCAGAAAGTTTGATACTTATAAATTGCATGAATTGTATAATATTATTATGTATTTTTTATTCACACTTATTATCCAATAGCTTTTATTAACTTGCCTTATGAAACTCATAGCGAGGCAAACACTTTGGAAGCAATAAATATAAAAACTTATGTACATATTTTTATTTGAATAACATAAATTAAAAAGCTCACACATAATGTCATACATATTATATGACTTAACTTTGAAGATTTCCTACAGATACAGGCAGCTATTCAATTACTATAAAACTACGCGTTTCATAGAAGTAGACAATTGTCGAAGAATCAATCAAATAAAATAATCATAAGAAATAGTCTTTCGAGAAATAATAATTCCCAGCAGAAAAATAGGACACAGGAGGAACTAGATTGTCGAGCATAAAATTGAACACACTTGATACAGACACAGGCATAAGTCATGAGCACACTCGTGATTGGCCAGTTAGACGCGCATTGCGTAGTTTTTTCACGCGATTGGTTCCTTAGCTAATGCTCGTATTCTATTGGCTTACGCGTACCACGCGGCATCTATTCACTTTCGTCAAATTTTTACATAAACCTGCTCGTCGCCATTACTGTTCGTGTGTGCTCATGCCTTGTGCCGCTTACTGAACGACACATTAATATTTAATAGACAATAAAAACACAATTTAAAAGATGTCTTGCTATAAGATTGAAGCATATGCTCAGCTGACTTAGATTATTGCTACTGATGAAATGCCTAGATAAATACGTAGCCAATGTTGCTTTGTCTAGACTTCCACAAGACAATACACGATTTTTTCTATGATAAAACAATTTATATATTAAGTAACATAGGTACGTTACTAAAAAAGAAAAAAGGAGCATAGAGTACTATTAGAGTAAACTTATGTACAAGTAAAATTAGTGGCAAATATGACATTGTATTTTCACTGAGATTGTGCTATATTTCATACACATATGTCCTGTTAACAGTTAAATACTACTTACAATAACACTAAATTTGAGAAAGAATAATATGATATGTAACATACATGTTAGAAGCCTTAGCTCTAAAAGCGAAGAATACATGTACAATTTGAGTATAATCCCATGTCACAGACTGTACAGCACTGCTAATCACCAGGCAGGGGGAAGGCAGGGGAGGTGGGCGACGTCCAATCAGCTCCCCTAGGATGAGTCCCCTAATGTGTGAACTATAAAATTATATAAAAGTTTACAATAAGGCAAGAAGTAAAGAAGAAAAACAAACATAGAAATGGCCTTATTGTTCTTTACGCTTATAAAACATTATTAACCTAGTTTAAATTCTAACATAGAAAAAAGTGTTTTCTATGTTAGAATTTATATGAGGTTAATGATAATTAAAATCCGGTAAGAATTTTGGTAGTAGAGGTAAAGTTCAACAAATGAGAAAACAGGCGCAATACGCGCACGTGACGTCATCAGGAATTACGATGCATGAGAAAGAATGAGATAGAACGACATTTTTATACGCGCCCACTCGTGCACATTGCAATATTTGAAATATGAATGCCTATCTCATTTCTAACCAAATTATAATGGAGTTTTAACAAACTAGCTTCTTTTTCATACAATTTATTGTTACAAATAGAGTAATGTACAAAATCAAATATAGGAAAATACCCTATTGCTATTTATACACCAAAATAAATATAGTATAATAGTTATGAAATATATTATAAGTACTTATTCTGGACTTTCTAAATATTATTTTGGAGTATTAATTTTTTTAACTACCTCTTGTTCAGATCATTCAGTATGTAAAGCCTACATTTAAAATATATTATTATTGCTATATGTTTATGGTACATAGGTAATTACAGTGTGGCCCCAGGTTAGAGTCAACTTGATCTCCATAATTCTATTAAGAAGAAAATTGATTGTAATATTCTGGCATTTTTGTAATACCTATAGAAGTAAAATCTTGGGCATGTACAGATATTATTTCTGAGTTTATCAATTAATAGAGGTTTAATCAAAACTATGCAATGAATTTATTTTTTGCATTTGCAGACAGATAGCTAAATAAATATATCGTGGATTAGTGACATGCAAAATGCGCAAATTATATTATGCTAGCAAATACTATACAACAAAATTTGGCACATTTCGCAAGCTCCAGTAGCACATGTAGCACATATACATTTTATGCTTATTGAGACAATACCTAAGATTAAGCAACCCACATTGATTTCGAGACTGAATTTTCTGAAGAGCACCAACATCAGGAAGATTAAAGATAATTTAGCTACAAAAACATTCCACAGATTTTCATTTGGTACAAAGATACATACTTCATCCTAGATTAAAACAGAATAAAAATAAGGGGAATATTGTAATAATTATTATACTCTTACCAATTGTTAATTGTAACTTTACCAGACCACTAAATCCTTGATATTGCAAATTATGAAAATAAAGGGATATTAAAAAAAAAAACTAATTGTGTAGCTACCAATACACTAGCAGTGACAGTGGATTATAAACAAACTGCAAATGTCAACCTTACAAATCCAAACAAAAAATATTTTAAAGAAAACCCATTAACAAATTGCAGCAGTGGCGAAGGGTCCATATTACCTAATTCCTGCTGGCTTCCCATTACATAGAATTTATGTAGAATCTAATTATCATGAGAACATCTGCAGATCAGATTTATGCATAGTAGTACCTACTTACTACCTATATGTTTTGTCGATTTCCCTTTTGGAAAATTTTACCTTTCGCCACTGAATTGTAGTACCTTTTTAATAACATTTGAGACAGAAGTAATAACAGTTATACATACAATTTTACTTATTTTTAAGCAGTAAAAAACCAAGATGACACCCGAGAGCCTCCACTCAAACCTTATGCAAATAATTGCATTATAAATATTCCTAACTATGACTGGTATAAATCATGCTTGTACTGAATGATCTGACCATATTCATTTTCACAGTGACAGCATTTTCACATAATGAGACTAACTTGGCTTAGCGGCGCCGTTTGGCCGGTTTTCATCTTTTCCCTTGAGCTATATACTCTTGAACCTTAGACTGGAACTCTGATTTGTTCTTATTGTACATTTCTGATGCTTCTATGTTGAGCGGGTCTTCAAAGTTTAAGAGATCCTGAAGAGAAAAGAAATAATATTTCACTGTGTTATATCAATTTTGGTGGTATTTAAAGTCTAATTTTGGTCTGCTGTTGAAAGGAATGGTTGATACATAAAAAAATTGACAACACAATTGATTGGTGGATATGATAAATATTGTATTTGATGAATAAGAAAAAGATAGAACTAACATGTTTCATAGTTTAATGTATGTAATAACACTTACAGTAAATAGTGAGTTTAGTCCCCAAACAACATCTTTCAGTCTTCGTGTAGGCGCCCAGCCGTGCTCGTCAATAGAAGTCTGACGTAACAAGGACAGGCAAATGTCACCCTCTACACTTATGTTGGGATGCCACAGCTTAGTTAGACATTTTACCCGAGGAGGCTGCAATATTGAAAACAAAATGAAAATTTTAACATCTTATATATTAAATATGTGCAATTATTTCATTTCAGATATTGAAAAAATTTACATGTATTTACATTTATAATATCTATTGAGTTTTTAATTATGAACTTAACCATATTTGTTGTAATGTAACAGAAATAACAATATTTTTTATTCACTGCTTAAATTATTCAAACCAACATATTCTTTTAAAGATGGGATTTATATAAACTAACAAGGACACAATAATTTGTATTATAGTTTTACATACTATATTATGCATTTAAAATGCCTAAAATATATGGAAGACTGATTTTGATTTGTATGTGCCTTAGCATTAGACATATATTACAAAAGCAATATGTTATGAGTCTAATATATATTTAGGGGTAAATATATTCTAGAATATTTACCTCAGCTGAATAAATAAAACCTTAGTACTATTTTAGTTCCACTTAAATGGTCACTTTGAATATTCAAATGTTATAAAAGGAATGTAAAAAATAAGATCACTTAATTAACATATAACAGGAAGAAACAAAACTCACAGCCATATTATAGTCCTCCGTTACGAAAACACTAAATTTGAACTTGCCACCTTGCCAGTAGCCTTCGTCGGGCGCAACAGTCAACACAAAATCGCACAACACATTTGGGTCTTCAAAGTTCACACTACACGTAGCCGGAAGATTCTCGTTCATCTCCTGAACTTCCTTGACCAGCAATTTGTCTCTCACGGATATACGCCGAGAAGGTTCATTGGTAATGCCGTTACTAGGCTCAGTATGCTCTTTTTTCAATTTTCTATTAAGCGTAATCATTTTAATTTACTCAAAATATATAATTAAAGACGACTATAACATAGCAATAAAATAATAGTGACTATTTTCGAAACTATTTCAATAACAACCCTAAACACACCGTTTGCGAATTTTGGTCAGTCAAATTGTCAAAATGACTGCTGGAATAAGAAGTTGCCATTTTTTTTTCTTATTTTCAAATGGTAATATTTGACTCCAACTAAAACCCAATATATAATATGTAGCCATTTCTTTGATAAAGTATTATGTTATTACATTTTATTCATAATTTAGATGTTATTGCAAAGAAATAAATTATTATGCGATAAATGTAATTTTGTAAGTTGCAACATTGGAGTGTCTGTCATAGTTTAAATCGGCTCATGACAGTTTATCTGAGTCATATTTTAGGGACGTGAAAATATATATATATATATATATATCGATAGAATAAATTTAAAAGAATACATTTTAAAGTTGTTCTATTTTTTTAATTATTTGATAATATTACATCATAAATCCTACAGTGGTTAAAATTCTCCAATAAAGGAGATAGATTTAAATCTTTATACGTTAGAAGTGACTAAGGACATGGATTTAAATATTTATCCTTTAAAAAGCGACTCAAAAATGTAATTTTATAAACTAAGCTCTAAACATGAATATGCAATACCTATATAGAGGTAATTTTTTTCAAAGCGCGAGTTTTACTCATGGATATGCTATTTATGCGTTATATTTATCACAAGTGAAAAACACAATTTACACGGAAATTATAACTAATTAAAATCTTTTTTATTCCACCAAAATTAACAATGTATGAATATGTATAAAATCGTTTTACAATCAATTCAATTCAATTTTTAAATTGTGGCTCCATCGTTGGCAGACGATGATTTTGCCAATGTCAAAGTTGAAAGTAGGAAAAGTTACGGTAAATTTTTATGGGTCTAATATTATCTATGACTGTTGAGCGGTAAATAAAGCAATGGCAATACAAAATAATCAAAAAACACATTATACATAAATTCAGAATAAGAATATTATGAATGTATAAAAATATTAAATTCGAAATATAAGAAAATACATACAGTACAAAACAGAGATAAAGAAATAAATTAAGGAGAATATAAAAACAAGTATCAAAAATCATAATCGGATATTATTAATTTTTAAAAATTTATAGAGGACTTTAATAAAAGGGGAATGGACTAAAGTTAAGACAAAGGGAATATTAATTGGGCGGGGATGTCTGCAGGAGAAGGTCATAGAGGGGATTAATAGTTTAGGACAGAAAAAATATATGTTCCAAGGAACCCTCGTCCAAGCCACACTCGCACAAGGAGTGATCTTTCACACGAATTTTGGCTAAAAAAATTGGCGTGCAGACAAAACCGAGACGCAGACGAATGATCACAGATGTGATTAGTTTATCAGAAAAATTCTTCCTTCTAAACCAGCATTTTGGAGAAATTGAAGGTTGAATGAAACCGAAATATTTTCCTTTAGTCTGTCTTGATCTTTGCCATATAGTATCCCATGTTTTAAACATATTCGGTTTAGCTAGGCAACGAAGATCTCGTGGAAAACAGGCATTGTATGATTCATCACCCCAATGACAGGCCGCCTTGGCAATAGAATCCACGGTTACATTACCCGGAATACCAGAGTGACTGGGAATCCATGCCAAAGCCACATTTATTCCTAAAGTATGACATTTGTAAAGAAGTTCTTTAATTTGAAGGGATAGAAGAAAATTGTTACGGGATCGAAAATACGATTTTGATAAATCCATAAGACAACTTAGGAGTCTGAAAGTATAATTGTTTTGTTTAAATTGTGGGAGAGTACATATGAAACAGCCTCAAAAGCGCAATGGCTTCCCTGAAAAACTGAACAGAATTGACTAAGACAGATATTAGGTTGAAAAACTAAGGCTTCATAAGGAATTTCAAAAAGAGGGTTAATTTTAGATTGAACAATAGGAGTACGCATACTAAGGAATTGATTGAAACTGTTAATAATAAGAGGTAAATCCTTATGGGACCAATATGAAGAAGTAAGAGTCAGATGTGATAGAGAGCGTAGAAGAGGGAGTAGAGGATGGGATTTATACTGTATAATATTAAAAAACCTGTCTGATAGAAATTGACGACGCAAATGAAGAGGAGGTTCCACACACTCCACCTGCATGGCATTAATTGGAGAGCATTTCATAGCCCCGGTAATAATTCGCAAGCATTTGGCCTGGACTAAATCTAATTTGGCCATGGCAATTTTATTACATGGTTCCAAAATGGGAGAACCATAATCAAAATGACTTCTAACAATGGCGTTGTACAGAATTCTTTGACTGGAAGGATGAGAACCCCAGCGGACACCAGAGAGGGCACGAAGGACATTAACACCCTTTTCTGATTTTTTTAAAATATATTCAATATGATAAAGACCGGATAATTTTGAATCCAGAATAATGCCAAGAAACTTTACTTTTTCCAAAATCATAATGCGATTCTTTTCCACAAACAAATTTATAGAAGGTGTAGATCGTTTGCGCGAAAATATGATAGCATTACATTTGGGCACCGATAGGCTCAAGCCATGATCACCCAACCACTCATTTAGGTAATGCAAAGCGGTATTTAATGGATTAACAGCATCAATCACAGACGGAGCACTGCAATAAAGGGCAATATCATCAGCATATTGTAAAATCTTGCAAAAACTATTTACTGAGGAGTCCAAATCGCTAGTGTATAAATTGTATAAGATAGGACTTAAAACGGAACCCTGAGGAAGACCTTTCCAAACAAGCCGAGGGGACGAAACGAAAGTGTGATGACGCACTACAACCGAGCGCTCCATAAGAAGAGTAAATATGAAATTGACTAATCTCGCAGGAAAGCTAAGATGTAGCATCTTCAGCCTAAGTAGCGGAAGTTGGACATTGTCATAAGCAGACGCCACATCTAAAAATACTCCTATAACACTTTCATTTTTGAAAAGCAATACGAACATCTGTCATCAAAATGCTTAAGCTGTCTAATGTACCCATCCCTTTCTAAAACCAAATTGAGATTTAGGAAGAATGCCTTTGGATTCTATAATCCACTCGAGTCGATTTTTATAAGATTTTCCATGATCTTACCTAGAACTGAGGACAAGGCAATTGGTCTATAGGAAGATGAACAGTTAGAGTCTTTTCCAGGTTTTAAAATGGGAAGAATAATTTGAGATTTCCAGGATTCTGGAATAATACCGCTCATACCAAAAGAATTGATGAGATTAAGGAAATACTCCTTACAGGTTGAAGAAGATTTACAGATGAAAGAATAGGGTATCCCATCCACACCCGGGGCAGAGTCCTGGAGATGGTCCAGAGCACAGGAAAGTTCAGAGAAAGAGAACAAACCATCAAATTTATCTAAGGAAGGACCGGATGATATATTCATCGAGATAAAACAATTATAATTTGGGACAAATGGAGGAGCCAAGTTATTAAAAAATCATCCAGCCACATGCTAGAATCATTGGAAGAGATCATGGGAGAATGGTCATCATAAGCCCTGCGAAAAGCTTTGATTTTCTTCCAGACCAGCGAAGCGGGTGAGCGAGGTGATAATGATTCACAAAAATTTAACCAACCTAATCTCTTCTTCTTAGCTAGCAGACGGCAAGTACGAGCTACAATTTTCTTCAAATCCAAGAAATTAAACATAGTTGGAGAAGCTGCGAAAGATTTTTCAGCTTCTTTACGGCAACGAATGCCCTCAGAGCACTCAGCATCCCACCAAGGCGGAGAAGGAATAAAATTACGAGCTGAATTTTTCTGAGGAATACTGAAATCAGCTGCCTGTAACAGGCAAACGACAAAAGCATCATAAAGAGATAAGGCATTATCAGAGGTAATTTGGGGAAGAGATTGAACTTTACCATCTAAAAAAGAAGAAAATGAATCCCAATCAGCTTTAATAAGGCGATATTTTAGAAGCGGGGGAAGAGAAGGAGCAGGAGAATAAGATTTCGAAGCAGTGATTAATATCGGAAAATGGTCACTACCATATGAATTAGGAAGAACAGACCAGGACAGAATCGAAACTAAAGAGGGAGAGGCAAAGGAAAGATCGGGTATGCTTATATTTTGGGAAGGGGCGCCTCTGCGAGTAGCAGAACCATCATTTAAAACACAAAGATTAATATCATCTAAAAGGTCAAGTAAGAAAGATGAAGATGGATCATTACAATGAGACCCCCAAAGACTATGACGGCAATTAAAATCGCCCAACACAATTAATGGACCAGGAGTAGAAGTAAGAATAGAGTTTAGTTCAGAAAGTAAATGAGCATCAGGGTGTGGAATGTAAATTGAAACATAGGTAATATTTATGGATCTAATGGCCACAATATGAAAACCAGGATTATGCCGGCGAATTGGGATTTGCGTAAAAGAAATGGATCTACTAACTAGAAGGGCGCAACCCGCCCGGCCATCATCTCTGTCATCACGAAGACAAGAAAACCCCGGAACTCTAAATATAGAGCCGGGACTAAGCCATGTCTCCGACAAAGCAAAGATGACAGGAGAAAATTTATTAATTAAATAAAAAATTTCATGTCTTTTCTGTTTGATGCTTCTACAATTCCATTGAAGAATTTTGAGGTCCATGATTAGATAAAGAATTTAATAGCTGTTCTAATAAAAGTAAGACTTTGGGCGGTACATTATTGTTGAATTTTGTTAAAAAATTCACCAAAGAACATGATAAAAACTCAATCAGGTTATCATCCGGAGAGTCAGTGGGAGTTCTTTCAATATGTGGATTTTGAATAGCGCAACCGTTAGGTTGGGATGATGAAGGGGGGTTCACAATGGAACTATGAGCCACTGCATCAAATGATTTTCCGAAAACACCTTTATTTCTATGGGAGCGAAAAACAGTTTTGACATGGGAAGAGTTAGCAGGTGACTGATGAATGACAGAAGAAGAAGGAAGGATTTGAGATTTTTGAGTGAAGAGAAACTGGCTATTTTGAAGTTGAGAGTGGTTTGCTGTGACATCCGCATAAGACAATTTGGATGGGGATATCTGGAAGAAGCCTCACGATAACTGATGTTATCCTGAGACATTACTTGCTTTATAATTTTTGTCTAGCATGTTCAGGGCATTTCGGGTCAGTAGCCTTATGATTACCACCTCTGCACAACAGGCAAGTTACATTAGTCTCGGGAACATCACAGTTATCGCCATGGTGGGGCTGAGAGCACCGAAAGCATCGGGGATTTGATCTGCATTGAGCGCGTACATGGCCAAAACGCAAACAATTCAGACATTGAATAGTTGGGAGCTGATAACAGGACACAGGAAGCGAAGCGTGATAGCAAAAAACCCTCTCCGGGAGAACTTGCCCTGAGAAAGTCAAAACTACCGTAGAGGAAGGGGCCCAGGTGACTGTGTTATCTTTTTTAGTTTTAAAGTTCAGTCTCCTAGCTCTGAGAACTTGTCCACAATTAGGTGGAGTTACGATATCTGAGACAAATTCTTCCAAAGACCAATCTGTCGGAATGTCTCTAACAACACCCATGCGAGTGACTTGGAAGCGAGGGATAGTAGCATCGAAATTATTTTGGGATAATACGGTATTCCCCACAAAATTATTTGCTTCTTCCGCAGAACTAAATTGGACAGATAATTTGTTACGTCCAAGAGACTTAATACCACCATCTATAACACCTTTAATATCATGTCTATACATGAATTGTGCAAATTTAAGGGCTTTTAACAACACTCCTGAAGAAGGATCCGACATAGATTTTGATATGAAAACCATAAAAGGTCCTTTGTCAGAGGCAGAATATAAGAGTTTTGAATTGATATCAAAACCAGGGACAGAAAAACGGATTGAATGGATTCCGATGGTGGTCTATTTTTTTATTTCACTAATATGAATATGATCAGCCGAACGTTTCAGGACTGACCTATTATTTGTAGTATTTAAATTCGATGTGCAATCCATGAATACAGCTAAGTCAGGGGGTTTCCCTCCTCCTCCGTCTGGAGGGTCCTCGGAACTCATATCTTTATTATAATGATGGATTGAGAGTAACTTACGCAACGTGGTCAGCGGTTAAAGATAGACACCGCCCAACAGTACAGACGATGTTTATTTTTATTTTTTTAGCCAAATAATTAAGAACACGTAACTTTCCTGAGCAAAATTCCTGATGTCCAAGAATATTAAGGGTTTTCCAATATTTTTTCCCTATAATTATTTAATATAACAGTCAGAGCTGTCAAAGTCCTAATAAGACCTCAAAACAATAACCTCGTTTTACAATCACACATTTAAAAAAAATATCGATACATCGGCACTTGAATATTATTTCATTTTTAACATCCTTATCATATTTTGATCAAAATTAATGTCAAATGAAATCAGGAATGTGACTTCATAATACAAAAAAGAATATTTATTCGTAGAAGTTAAGTAAACAAAAGTTTTGTACGTAGCTATAATTATAGTAAATTTATAGATTAACATTATGGCAGAGATATCGTGGCCTTGGCAGTATAACTTTCCCCCTTTTTTTACGTAAGTAAACCCTATTATTTCGTATTAGCAATTTAGTGTCGTGCGTGTTTCTGAAAACCATGGAATTGTTAGGGAAAAAGTGGAAGTATATAAATGAGGGTAACGTACACATTGTTCTACAACTATTGGAGACAGACTACGTCCTCCGCTTAATAAAAGAGGATAGACCTTCAATGGATTTTACTCATATGAAAATCTGCGTTGATTTCGTAAACAAAGTGATGAATCCACTACTCCAAAATAATAACACGGAAGAAGAGACCGTGCAGTTGCCTTCAAACATACTACACGATCTAAGTCGACTTTTACATGATTTGCGACCACAAAATCGAATATTTAAATCTGTCATTAGCCCTCACGCTATTAAAGCTCCGAATCTCACCATCGTCAGTTCTATGTTTAAATCAAATTATTGTGTTGAAATAAAACCCAAAGAAGGTTACATGTGCAGAAGTTTGCAACCATATTCTAAATGTTATTTCTGTTTGAAACAGTACACAAAATTACAATTAAAACAAATACAGTCTGTGAGCAATTATTGCCCATTAGACTTGTTTTCTGGGATTAGGTCGAGGATGAATCATGCTATTAAATGTTTAGCAGATAATCCTCAGAATAACTTTAAATTATTTAAAAATGGAACCCTTGTCTATGATGAAAAAAGTAAGAGAGAATATTTGGATTGTATTATAAAATCTATTGGAGTTTTTGATACTACTGATATGTTTATTGACTATATAGTTGATATCCTACTTGGTAATAGTTGCGAATCAACATTAGTACATGAAAGTAAGGATCGAATCCCAGGAGAATGTGACGTTACTAACATTTTAGGAAGTTCATCTTTTTTGTACAACCTACTGCAAATTCAAAAACTAACAGAGTCCATAATTATGAATGAAATGAAAGAAACGAATTCAGATTATGTCCCGATAATTTTAAAGAAGTTAGAAAGTGAAAAACTTGACTTACAAAAACAAAATGATAGAGATAGATTCTTTAAAGTTCTGAAACCATTACACACAGCTCTGATATCAGCTGTGGCAAAAGATTGTTCAATTATGATAAGTTTTTCACCAGAGTTTGACGAATGTTATCCGTTCATACAAGTCAATAATACTAAAATAACATATAAGGTTTCCGTGACAGATTTAGAACCAAAATCGTTAAAAAGTGTTCTGAAAAGAATGGAAAACGAAAAAGAAATGATTGAAATCTATAAAGAATATTTTGGAAAGAAACAGTGTAAGTAATGATAGGTGATGTAATAAAAAAAATTAATCAATATAAGTTTGTGATGGGTGGGTCATTTTATATTTTTAACTGAGCCTTATATGGTATGTTGTTTTTTATATTTTTAAAAGATATTATGTTACATGAAATTTTGTCATGAAATATTTCCAACATTTCTATTACTAAGAGTCTCATTTACAGAAAAATACTTTTTTAGCAATTTAAATGAATATTTGAAATTGCTTGCAAATATAAAATAATAAAACAGAATCATTGACACTACATATATAATATACATGTACAAAAAACCTTGGAATCTAATAAAAACTTTTATTCATTTGTTCTAGAATTCAACCGCACACAGAAACTAGAACTAAGCAGTTAGAAGCATGGCAAGGACTGATTACAGACTATTTAAAAGCCACAAAACAATCAACTATAGATGTAAGGGAATCGCAGAATAGTCCTTTATTTAATAATGGAACAATAAATAGGAAATTATCGCAGGAGGCAATAGTAACTGTGCTAGAACACATGGCTAAAAGTGGAAGAGCATCACCTTTGGACAAAAGTAAGAATGTGTGGGAAGTGTACTGGCACTCCTTGGATGAATGGGGCAATATGATTTACAGCTGGGCGTGTGACAATGGTCTGAACAATTCAGTTTGTACACTATTTGAGCTCAGGGAAGGCGAGGACTCTGCTGATCAAGGTATTTTTAAATTATGATAGTAAATTTGTTCAGAATCTTAATGAATTTGTATACGGCCTAAACTGTATTTTTTTTTTCATAGGGTATAATAAAATGTGGTCAGATTTTATTCTATAGTGTAACAAAAATCCTTGTGGACTAATAAAATTTACACTGAACTTAATCAATTTATTAAAATTGAATAACTATTTGCTTGTCTTTTCAGAATTCCATGGGCTTGATATGAATATTCTCATCAAGGCATTAAAAACCTTAGAAATGAAAGGCCGCTGTGAAGTTATGGATTTTGAAGACAATCAAGGTGTCAAATTCTTCTGATCGGACCAGAAAATGCCTTAAAAGTTACACAACTGTTCATTTGCGACGACTGTTAGGAAAAACTTTATCTATTTAAATATTATTTCCGTCCATTGCTGTACTGCCCTTTCAAAATGGACTATTGAATTCCACTTTTACGGAAAAAATTATCAATCATGCAATATTTGAATTAATTTGTGTAGCCAGATTACTGAAATAAAATCTTAAAATTTTTAATACTTGTCAATGAAATACAGTCAGCGCTGACAAATGAAATGAAATAAAATTCAACAATACTCAGTAATCAAAATTTAACTTCATGGATCTGTATATACGGCTGAAATTAAAACCATCATTTGCTTCTCCCGTTCAGTACATTTTCGTTACATTAACATAAGCAGTATGTATGGAATGATAAAGTTGATTTTTATTTGCTGTATTTGACATCTTCCGTCATTTCGTCCAGCGCTGATGGAAATCTAAAGCTTTCGATCTTAATATGCTATTAAACATTTTATTGGCTTTATTCTCTGCCTAACAAGAGAAAGCAAAGTAAGAAAATAACTAATGATGTAAATATTTACCTACGAATATTTGATTAATTTATCTCTTTAAAAACAGAGCGCGACTATTTTGAATCAGGCCGAGCTCATTTCATGTACTAATAACGTTGAATGCATTTTGTTAAGTTGTAAATATTTTTAACGTTGAAATATATTGATATGATATTTTATAATCATTTTGTATTATTTAATGCAGTTTACATTGTAACTACAGTTCTTGTCTTAAATGCCTCGGGTGGAAATATTTTGCAGGATTTTATACGATGCTTATTCATAAAATTCGTGAGTAAAACAACTGTTAAATTTTACAAACCTTTAATTCGACTGACCAGTGTAAATTTTTATTTCAAAATGGATCACTTACATGTAATCATTAGGTATATATTACCTACATTAGAAAAAAAACAGGTAAAATTTCTTAAAAATTGGACTTACATCTTGTACTTATTAATATGTTATTTATTGATATAAACGTTTTTAATTAACAATTCAGAAGAATATTTTTTATATGCAGCTGATGTTGGTTTTTGAATAAAATATTTAAGACGTTCAGAATGGTCTTAAAGAGTGCATATTAATTGTGTGTTTTTATATTTCTATTTTATGTACTTAACGAAAATACATTTTTGTTACGAGGAAAAAAGATATATTTTCACCTTAAAAAAAATCCTATACAGTGAGTAATTCTTCTGAATTGACAATCTGAATTTCAACCATATTATAATGGTACACAATTTCAGCAAGTCTCGATTCAGTACTTTTTTAAGCATGTACTTAATTGATGTTATTTCTAGGGATTGGAAAACTTTATTTTTCAACGAACTCATAGACAATGTATAAACTGATCTTGTATGAAGTAGGGTTATGAATTAGAAACACCGAGTTCTTTTTTTAAATCAGCTGATTTCGCGCGTTCTCTACATGTCTATAAAGCGCGCGCGAGGTTGTGTGGACATGCCTTTACTTAGGTTATATATGAAGCTAGTGACCAAGTATGAAATTATACTAAGTCTAAGATGTGAAGATATTTGTTCAATTAGGGGTAAAAAGGTTTTATATCGGTAAATACCATAAATATTGTACGATACTAGTAAAAAGTTTGTATACATTATCTGCGAGTCCTATTGAGAAATCTCGAAGCGTATCGAACTAACTACCAAACGATCAGTCTTCAACCAAAACACATCAACATCTATATTTCACAAAATCAACAAATAAATTAAAACATATTTACAATTATTCTACCTCAACCTTAAACTTGGAACTTAAGCGAGACTTAAATATATAAGCGGGTCTACAAGGCCCCTTAGAAATTCAGAAAAAGAACTTCCTTATTCAAAAAGGTTCGCATATAAGTAACATAATAAATATCAATAAATAATATTATGTTATCTTATTCTTAAACTGTATAGTCATGGAAGTACTTTTCTCCTAAAATCCATCTAAAGTGGCCTTTAAATACCCGTAAGTCGAGTTACAAATTGTGCTTATTTCTTGTACTTTCTATCTAAACAAAACACTTTAGGCTTAGGTTATGATAACTTCATAGTCACTTCGACCCTTTAACCGCCAATTTCAATAAAACACCCAAGCGTGAAAATTAACTAACCATAATAAATTTCCTTTTTATACTCTGGCGAATAACTTATTTTCATTGTTTCTTCTCAGAATCTAATAAAGATTAGTATAAGGGTCGTTCAGTGAAACGGCTGTGAATGATAATATTTCCCCCCATTGTGAGTATACGAACAAAGTAGGTAGCCATCAAAACTGTTCATGTTTTTCTATAACTTTCTTAACACTGGCAGATCTGCCATAAACATGTTTAGAGAACATTGGCTACAGCTCTACTTACAATTATTGGGTAATATGTCCATAACAAGTCCAGCAATTTTTCGTAAATTTATAAAGGTCATAAGCGCCTCAATAAAAAATTCGGAGTATTTGAAGTCTGCCAGCCCGCCCTAGGCCATTGTGATGGACTTATCTAAACCCACAATAGTAGAAGAGGCCAGTGCACAGCAGTGGACATCATACAGGGCTGATATCATTATTATAAACGCCTTTATAAGTTCTCCTTTCGCTATTGGTCAATGGCAGTGTATTCTGAGGTGCTAATTTTTTTTAAGTGGGGTGTTACGGTTTCTATTTGACTTAACGAAAGAGGTTACTAATCAAATATTTGCTCATACAACATATATCAATTATTTGAATCCTCCTTGCATTTCCTGAGTTCTGCTAACACTACTGTAACTAAATCACAGATTATTAACTCTAGTGGAATGTGTAAGCTTAATATTAAACTTAACGTCTTAGTGTACAATTCTAAATAACTCAAAGATGCCCCTTTATTCTAGTAGAGATTCATAGTAATATCGGAAATTCCATTTAAGGCGCCTTATTTTCTATGCCACGCGTTATTCTAACAGAGCGCAGGCACGTAATGCACTGCGTTACGTTTAAGAAATTATAAATTGGTATACAGAATATACCGTGCCACGCAAATTTCAAGAAGATAACATGAAACGGCCGCGTTATGCGTTTACAGTGTCATACAGAATAAGGCCCAAGGCCGGCTTTGGAAGGCCATGGATTAGCTCGAGATCCCAAGGCCGCCAGATGTTGCTTCTTTTCTGATAAGGGAGATAAAGTAGTACGTAGGTCACCTTTAGTGTACGCAACTAGCTAGCTTATGCCGATGGCTTGTATTTATCAGAAAATAAGTAAAGTTTAGCAGCCTTGGAATCTCGATCTATTTTAGTAAATTTCTAAATTCAAAAATGAGAACCTGAAATTGGTTGAACGAATTTAAATTTTGTTTGTAAAATGATATCAAAGATTCTCACGGCTCTTAAAGGCTCGATTAAAATGTGTATTTTATATGGAATTAATATAAGGTAGGTAGAGTTACATATTTTTTCACTTTACAAGTACTCAAACAAGGAAACTTTTTACAAGACAAAATAAAGTTACTATTAATTATTAAAATAAGTTGTGGGATTTTTGTGACAACCCTAGAGCATTAGTAAAAGTTCCTTCGTGTTTTGATCCAGTCTATAAATCCAGATTTCATAGACGCTAATTAAATTATCATTGTACCAATAATATAGTCAAGAGGACTATATTTCCAATCAATTCAATTCTGAACTAGTGTCGTCCAGTCATTGTTATATGAAGGTTTATAAATGAATTACCAAAATTTAACACAGTCAACATATGATTATTATAACTTTAACATAACTTTTCATTTATTAACTCAAATTACATAACGGCATTCCAAGAATCATTCGAAAATCTCTCAAATCTTCCAGTTCAAACTTTGCAGTAAATTTTCAGCTCTAACATTATCCAGGGTCCATTAAATACAACCTATACACCTTCAAAATCAATACTTAGGATACCTGCCTCCTGGCAGTTGACTTTCCATAATACTGCCCTTAGGGTTAAGACCTACAAATGGTCGCTACATTCTAAAGCCGCGTTACAATATCCATTTGTTCTCTCGATGCCGTTAGGGACGTTTGTGATGCCATTAAGGGTCCCGTTGGTCTTCTCGGCGCAGACCACGAGGTCTACCGATGGGACCACGGCATTGCCGCTCTTGCTGCCTGGTGGACGGTAGAACCACCACGCGAGGAAGAAGAATAGAAGAGAACAGAGTTTCCCTACTAGTGCTAGGACGAGCATGTACCTGAAAATGTTCAAAAGTAAGTAATTTAATTCCAATAATTAAATAAGCTAGTAAATATATTCTTATGTACCTATAAAGTTTTTATAGAATTATGGAACCACTCCTCATTGTGATAAGTTTCATTTTTTATTGTCCTCCTATGTGAGTGCTTATTTCCCTAAAGTGGGTGGTAAAAACAGGAGTGAGCAATATGTAAATTAAACCTTGATTCCTCTCCATCATTGGGACACAGTTTTTTTTTATTAAAAAATAACGTTTAAAACAAACACATAAAACAACTTACCTGCTCATGTTAATATTATCGTACTGCAAACACGCGCCGGTGGTGTCGCAGGAGTTGGACCACAGCGAGCACGACAGGTCGATAAGGAAGCCGAAGAGTAAAGGCGCGGGAATCGTACCCAGGAGTCGAACCTTGATCCACTGGATACCTAGCGCGAACGAGCGCTGGTCTTCTCGCACACACCTGAAATATAAAACCATAATTAAATGTAAATTTATCAATTTCCTAATGTAATTGATGGCCATAGCCCACCGATGCCTGATATACAGGGCAGTTCCGTTTCATTTTGAAGGAAAGCTAGCCAAAATATGCCTAGTGCTATAATAGCGAGCAAGTATAATACAGTCCAGACTAGTATTTCTAAATCTTTGGTGATAATAAGTGGGCCTATATTCATAAGTGGTTATCCACTTGTTGGTACCTATCTGTGAACATGGTAAGCCTATTGAGACTACGAGATCCATTCAAATCACACGAACCTGAGCGTGGCGGAGAGCGCGGGCATGGTGGCGAGGAATGTGAACAGCATCACGCAGAAGGAGAGCCCCACGAAGAGCCACAGGTACGGGCAGTCCGTGCTGCAGATACTGTTGATCGCCTCGTACTCCACCGACGTGTTGCTCGCTGGAAATTGATATATAAATTGTAACTTTTTACCCTGGTATCCCTTTCGCATCAGTTTTAAATATTTTGAAGATATTATCACATTTCGCATTTATTTGTCACTCTGGTTTCTCTTGAAACCACAGACGTTCCATGTGGAAAATAATATTCATTACTCACCTTTTACAACACTTCTTTGAAATGTAGATTATTTGTTTTTCTAACTAGTAACAAAAATACACCACGATACCCACCTCCATATGAAGTATAGACGGGCAGAGAGCCATTATCAGGCGGCCGTATGCATCCGCAGTGGTGGAAGAGCTGCGCGTCGCCGTACAGCTCGCGACGCGTGCATGCGGCGTGACACGGCGAGTAGTACACCGCGCCGTCCGCACCACACACCGGCGCGTATGCCGCCGCAGCGCACGCGCAACCCACGTTGCATTGCGAAGTTAGACGGTCAGCTCTATGGTAGAGCAGAATTATGGTTGAGGTTAGGCAAAGTCCACAAATCACACGAAGTATTATTAGGACGTTCTGATACCACGAGAACGATATTCAAATAATACTTTGTGTTAATGCAGATATTTCTTCAAAATAAAATGTCGAGAAAATGGTTATCGAGCGATAATTAGCGCTGTACCCATGGGACTCAATGTAAAAAACTTAAGTTGCACATTACAGTTAACTAATTAGCTGAAAACAATAGATACGTAGGAAAATAGTAATCAACGTTAGGATACAATATCATCTCATTGTTATTTAACAATTTACCCCGGTATAGAGGGACTGTTGTACGGCACAGTGACTCCGGCGAAGGGATAGTCTTCGCAGTTGAGAATAAAGCAGAATGTAAACGCGGCAGCGATGACGGTGGCCCCCACGCACAACTTAATAATGCCGGCACAAGCCAGCTTCCATCTCTTGACCAGCCATCCGCCAAGGAAGGTCCCTCCGCCCCCCGCTGGTACTGTTATTACTCCTGCAAAAATAAACGACGTTGGTTGAGCCTGAGTTACAATAAATATTGACACTTATCGATAGGACAACAACTACATATTTATTTGAAGCAATCTTCAACGTATTCTGGTGGTGTATTTTAGGAAAGGTAGCTAAAGAATATGTATGTAGTTATGACAATTCAAGTGATAGCGTTTGCTATTTTATTCAAGGGTAGCAAAGGTAAAACTCCTACCTAAAAGCAAAGCAGCATCCGACGCTCTTACAGCAAATTGATTCTCAATCAACTTCGGAAGGAAGGCTGCGAACCCTGAAATGAGCATGCCTTCACTGGCGCCCGCTAAGTTTAAGAACATGAAGGTGGGATTCGTGAGCAGCGCTGCAGCGGCTCGAGGCAGCTCGTGGAGAGCGCTGAATGCCGCTGACTTTGATGCTGCGCCTTCGTGGGCTTCCGATACTTTGGATGCTCGGATTTCTGCCGCACCTGAGTAATTAAATAGGTTTTTATCGAAGTGAAAGGATGAATACAGAGCAGTTGATATAATTTCGTCGAGCTTTCAAGTCATAAACTGGCTACGTTCGTGACTGACTTACTGGTGCCAGTTTATATGACCAGCGTTAAGTAAGTAACCTAGAATTTGAAGGTTCCCCCGAGGCAATTCTTGTGCGCTCGGTTTCCATACCGAATACACACCCATGCACAGGGGGACATCTGTCACGGCCCGAGGCACACAGTTACATGTGTATACCACATGCTGGCCAATTCACATTAAGGCCTACGAAGGCCCACGAACATTTCCTGGCCTTTCCATCTTTCCATTTTAAGAAGGTTCCTTTTCTTCCCCTACACTTCCCTTCCCCAGCTATACCCTCCCAACCATCCTCCAGGGCCATGCATTTGCTAAGCCGGGGGATTCCAGTATCCCATTTGCAGGTTTCCCCCAGTTGACTGCGGGGTCCGATAATTTAAAACAAAACGTGCATGAAACTAGCTATACTATTAGCAACAGCTTTAAGTGTCCCTTAACCCTTAAGCAATAAGGTATCAGATAGATCTCCATACCATCTCCATGGAAGTTAGATCTCCATACCTGGTAACTCATGTGGGAAGGCCAGTAGCGGTATAGCCACGATGAGACAGAGCAACGTGGAGAGTATGAACCCGATCCACCAAGCGCCGATCCACACCGAGCTCTGTGGTGTTATTCCTAACCTAAACGTTAAAAAAATATTCATGTAAGTATATCTACTTATTGGAAAACAAAAAATACCGCATGTATAAATAATTATAATTAGGTAAATGATAACTCCAATAAAAACTACGATATTTCTTGAATATAAACATATTATATATTATGATATATATAAACCGGATTTATTGAATACATATATACATATGTTCTTTACACTGCCATCAGTTCGGAGAGCAGTTCTCACTAGAAAAGAAGGGGCTAGAAACTCTACTATAGCTGTTTTCAAAATCAGTTTAAGGTATCATCAGATATAGACAATAGCCTGGGTTTACATACTTCAAAGAAGATCACAGTCGGGCTTTTATTTGTTTAATATTTTTGTACCTATGTCATTTTTATTGATGTATAGCTATATTCGTTATCCTACTGTTTCTTAGTGAATGCACGTATACCCACGTGGGGTTAGCAAACGCGTTGTTATTCATGCTTTCTCATTTTGTCGTGAATGAAAGCCTATGTGACTTTAACCCTTGGGAATTTGCTGGGGTCGCTGAGGCATCATACAATTCGTAAGTAACAGGATGAATTCAGTAGATAGTACTATCATAGAGACACTGAAGCGTAGAAAAAAAATAAAAAAAATATAAAGTACTGGAGATTAAGAGTAGTCGAAAATTTCTCAAGAAATAAAGTACTTCGATTTTTCAATTCGCAAATTTATGTTTCACCGACGAGAATTTGAAAAATGATCATGGTATACAGACATACATAGTCATATGTTGTGTGTGGCAGGCACAAAAAACAACATTATAAATCCTACTACGTCATATTATTTAATACGCAATCCCCGCCTAAACACACGAAGTAAAGTCACGTCCATATGAATGGAATTATTACCGCGTCAGTTGATATTTTCGAGTGGTTCTTCAGCATAAATTGAGAGCCGCCGAGCCGAGGGTACTGTTACTTTATTATTACGCGTACGGGCTTGTTTTCTTATGCAAATCCATCGGGCTGCTCAACCATCTAACTTAAGGGTTTTGTTTACGTCGGATGTCTGTCTGTGGTTTT
This sequence comes from Manduca sexta, assembly GCF_014839805.1. Classification (NCBI taxonomy): domain Eukaryota; kingdom Metazoa; phylum Arthropoda; class Insecta; order Lepidoptera; family Sphingidae; genus Manduca; species Manduca sexta. The sequence goes on from NC_051139.1 coordinate 2,821,967, forward strand.
AAACCTCATATCATATTAGAGGTAAATATCAGTATATTAATTTTATCGGGTCATATTTTAGAGAAAATTGCAGTATTTCTGACTTAAAATTATAACGCCTGGTGTGGACAATGTATTCAATCGTCAAAAGTTATTCATTTGAATTGGAACGTTTCAATGGGTACTCGTACACGACGCAACGTTTAATTTCTTAGGTTTTCACGTGGTTTTCATATAAAATTTTATGCCCACTGGCTAGCTTTCGCATATTAGAACGTTACATACCTAATATCTATTTAATAATTAGCGTAGGTGGAACTTTGTAATTACCTTTATTAATATGAACAAAAGGTGTCATGGCGTTACAATACATAGCTTTTAAGACTAAAAAAATAGAACTGCCCGACAGCATTATGACAATCATGTGACTGTTGCATAATTTTCGTTTGTAAACTCTAAATAAGGCTTTAAACGCAAAGGGTCTGTTTTGCTGTGGTAACCTAGTGTCGCTCTATTTTCTGAGCCTCGTTTAAATACGTCCTAAGATATCTTTTTTTTTACTTTTTTTTCTTATTTTACTACAGTTCCTCATATATAATATTGATCATATTATAATGGGAACGTATATGTATAAAAATTCTTTAAAATGGGTATTAAATACAACAAACTATTACTTAATTTATAATTATAACTAACACTCAACTAAACATAAATAACCTTGGAAAAATAATGAACTTTACCCAGGCATTAGAAAAAAAAAACTGTGGCCGCCATCGCAGAAAGTACACGTCAACACATTCTATTACACCCAAAAATAAACATGTGACCAAAAAGCCTATTGAAAATTCGCAAAAGTACTTGTAAAATTGGTGAAGCCACAGTACAGAGGTCGTTGAAAACTCCTACTACGTCCCTCGGGAAGCCCTGTATATGTATACCGTGAAATTAATTTATGAAAAGTCGCTTGCGCGTGTGCCCACAATGAGATGAAAGCGGAAAGGTAAGTTGGCTGAATGAAGCCCTGCCGTTGCTGGTGGGATGGAATATTAAAAAATAAATAAAAAAAGTGTAGCACGCGTCTGGCTCTTTCTGTTTGCCTTTGTTTGTGATTGTGAAGAAAATTGCGTGTATCGGTCTGATTTACAAACCTTTGGGGAAAATTATTGAAAATATCTTTTAATTAATTTTGCAGACTTTGACTTTAAAATAACATTTTGGTTTTAGATAAGATTGATTTATGAACATTGAATGTAGAATGGTTTTGAGGAAATAATTAATATAAATATATTTAATTTAAATTGAAAAATTAAATTTAAATATATTTTTAATTATTACAATCGTCAAGGATGCGTACTATTTTCCGCAAGAATACGTAAGATTTTTTTTTATATTGGTAAGTGCTTCCGATTCTTCGTTGAATTTGTCAATGTCATATAATATAACTTCCTTATTCCGACCGGATGCATGTAATTGTTAAATAAGAACTAATAATACATAAGTATTCACAAATTTCAATAATACCCAGGTAGTATTTTTCAAGCAAAAACAATTTCAGCTATGCATTATTACATTTCCAAAAAGTTTGAAGTACCCTTATGCGTCTGCATTTTGTCTATATGATTACTAGAGCAATGAGTTCGAATTTTAACAGCGAAATTATTCGTAACTGCCTGGATATTTCGAAAGCGTTTCAAACTTGTTAACCGACTTCAAAAAAGGAGGAGGTTATCAATTCGACGTGAATGTTATTTTTTTTTAATATTATCAACAATCAACACCGATAAAGTTCGACGACTTAGTTAAAAATAAACTGGAATACCGCGATTTTCGTGTTAACTATGCTAATTGGTGAATATTAATTTGTGACACCTGATTTTATATTGGTTTTGAAATTACATAATAAGTATAATACGCTTAAAGAATCCTTAGTTTCACGTCTCGTTTTGTTACTGATAGCTAATATAGGACAAAGCAGTGTAATAGACTTTGCAATAAGTTTAGGACAATTTTTATACACCTGCGTACACAGGTCTATATACTGAGCTAGTGGCGGTCTTACTAATTGCGAAGGCTCTACCAGATCTTGGCGAGGGCTTTTTACCCGATTGCTGAAGAAGGATCGTCTTTCTTCTTTTGCGCCCTTGCAATCACGAGGTCTTTCAAAGTGCAAGGCTGCTAATAACTAAATTAATAATTAATATTACACTTACGTTCCGGAATCTACTGTGAGGAAGTCTGTGTAAATCGTTAGCATCTGGCCGCCCAACACGTAGCCCAGCGCTGGGCCGACCACTGCCATCGTGTAGTAAACACCTGGAATAGACAAACTTGTTATATTCTATATATACTTGTACTAGATACAGAGCTCTCCTTTATTTTTCCAGAGAAAATGAACGTCACAAACAACGTGATACCTATAATTTAAAAAAAAGGGGTGGGATACGTTCTTAGATGGGTGAAATATATATCAGATCAGCAAAAAAAAATATAGTAAATGCCTTTAAAGGTAAGTATTTATAGTAAGTAAGTACTAAATAATAAACTTAAAGTAAAATAATAATATTAAATAAAAACTTGAACTTCGAAACGGAAGTAAATGTCCTTGTCCTTTGTTACGAACCTTTATTTTACGTTCGTTTATAAATTGCAATAATTAATGTAAAGTATAATAAAAAAGATTAATTTCATGTTCCTAAATAGATTATTATCGAATTTTGAATCTGTTTAATTACGTAACTTTAACAAGAAACATATTATACGCGAGTAAGCTATAAAAAATTACACAAACCCGCCTTTGGTCCCTGAAAGGGTAGGCAGAGGCACGACTAGTGCACCCATTTTCCGTAATGTGTAAACCGTCCCATGGGACGTGAATCATATCATGATGTGATAGGGGGCGAGTCTACCTCCATATCGGGCACATATTCCAGACTCTGGGCTGACACTGCGTAGGTAAACCCAATATCACTGCAAGACTCGGGGATCAAACCCGAGACTTCAGCACTGCAGTCGTATCGTAATACAACTATGTACGTGTTATAAATTTAATTATTTAATGTAATAATATTTCCTTTAACATTCAGCATTTAATAATAAATATTATTTTAGGTAATTTACGATCATATAGTAAAGAATTCGAAAATCTTTCGAAGAGTCAAGGTTGCCTCTTACATACTAAACTATTTATTTTATTCGGCCCCACTACATCTGATTGTTAGTGGAGTGGGGTCCAATGGAATGTCGACTGCCGAGTGATGATTACCTCTCGACAGTCAACACAATTATGCTGGCTTGTTGAAACCGGATATACACAGGCTGATCCCAGCTGTTTAAGTAGAGCTGTAGGCATAACACAAAACAGAAAAGTTTTGTAAACTACAATTGTCCTGAGTAGTTTCGAATGGCGAAACTCGTATGCACTAAACGAGCAAATTCTTGCGGAAGATTCTTGCATATTTTAAAGATTTTTTTTTTATGTAAACCAGTTTTTGCGAAGCGTGAGCGAGTGCGGAATATCCTCTGCACGCGACCAAAAATATTCTAGCTAAGATTTATATAAGCATAGGCCAGACTTGCTAACATTGATTTCCTTTTGTGATGGTTCTAAATCATGTGTTTTTTAGCTATAAGATGACTCAGCGCAGTACCAACTGTCCCTTGAAAGTCCCGTTGCTCCCACGTAGAACAGATATCCGTCAGGCTGTACCTACTTGCGCAAAAAAATGGTACCAGGACCCACCTGTGACACTCAACAGGAACTAATAAAATGTTTAACAAAAGCGAGATTTAAAAAAATCGTAAAATATAGGATTAATTAGATATGATCGGTAATCACTACAATACTTGAGCAAAATATTCTTAGTTATTTGCTTTTCAAAGCAGGTTCATCCCGAACCATAATCTTTTATATCTAGATCTCCATTAGCACGCAATAACAGTGTCTCTACGGTATACCGGGTGAAGTGTTAAAACGCTCCCGGTATCGCGTTCCTTTATAAATCCATTCTCTCAACACGATGTTTTCACAGTTGAAAGCTGCAACTCACGGCGCGAGGGTGGTAACACACTGATAGATGGAAGCTAACTCAGCTATACTGCGACTTTGACTAGTAAGTCTTTCTTTCTATTTGCAATAGATAGGACTATGCAGAGCTACGTTATGTTCTGAAGAAGCCGAATGAAATCGGAGGTCTCCACTGTCTGATTTGAAAACTTTGTTGTTCCGTTTCATGTAACTACTGAGGTTGTTTTGACTAAGTATTAGGTACGCATTTAATTTTCAACATTAATATTTTCGTTATTTTTGAAAGAATAACCATAATTAACTAATTTTAACATAACACATTAAATGTATACTTCTATATTTAATAAAAGTAAACATAATTCTTTTATTTTAAAATTTGTCTTTTATAGCTTTCATTGTAACACGTGGCTAAGCGAGTTGAAATCTCTCGATACCACAAGAGGCGCACACATCACGCCCCTTGCCGGCTCCTTCTGAATACCGTTCCCTTGTCCTCCGCGGCCACTTATCCTCGAGAGGGAAGCGAACTGAGAGCTCTGAATGGAGAAGCGGCTGTTACCAACGCTTTTATTTTTTTTCTCCTAAATTGCTATTTTCGTATGTGACACGGTCTCTATGGTGTTATAAATACGTTTTCTTTTAGGTTTTGGCAGATTTATGATTCAAGTCAATTGCTGTTTTAAGTAAATAAACTTAGATAGACTTACATAGTCGTTCATTGCTTGAAATTTAGATAGTTAAGAGAGCTTTAAAGATCTTTTACTTAAGAGTACAGGTGTATGCAAGGATTATAACAGTTACCACAAAGTTAATACATATGTGTATAAAATGACATGAAAGTTTCTTTACCTAAATTCTTTTCGTGTGCTATTATTTACAAAATTAGAAACATTTTATGACAGAATAAATTCATGTTATACATATAATTATAGTACAGCAGCTGTACTGGAAACTATTCATTTACCATATCCATCCATACCCCATCGCATGGGGTAAACGTGAACAATAGTATAACTTCGAAATCAACATTAACCGGCATGCAGTTAATAGAGTTGCGACCGCAGAAATGCATTTAGAAGCATTTCCGACGCAGACGCCTCAACATACTCGATGCAAATAATCGTCTGCGGGCTGCGGTGTTGTGTGATTGACTTCAGGTGTTTGCCGCCGAAATTCTATTAATTCGTCTCGACTGTTAATAACGTTTCGCGAGACATACGCAATGCAATATTACAGGAAATAGCTTAAACGTTAATAACTTTATGAGAAGAAAAATTAAAAAGGATTTTCAAAATGAAGGCGAGTAAGTTTTAAACAACGAACCTCTTTGCTTTCCAGACATGTATATAATTACCCTATTCCATATTCGAAATGTTCCCGTTTACCCCATTATGCGCGTAACTAAAGTATGAAGCTAAACAGCTCCTTAGTAAATGGAGTGCTGAGATTATAATGTGAGGCAATACAAGCGAGTGGTTTTCATGTTTATAGCCGGCCGCAGTACCGGACCGACCATTACCCCTTACGAGCAAGCCACATTATACCTTCATACGAGTGTTATATCAATGATTATTATATGACGCCGTGTTACGACGCCGGTCTTTTACAAAGTCGGGGTACGTTGGAACACTACCCCATTCCGTTCAAGGACTTTTGTTGTAATAACTGTTTTAGCTTGTAATATATATTTAATGTTGACAGTAAAAGGCAATTTTAAATGTTTCCCGTTTTGATTTTACCGCTCCGTACACGTTTTCATTATCATCATTACTTTTTTCTAATACATAGTACTAAAATTATATTGTGATGAGTGTGTGTGTGTGCGTGTGTGTGTGTAAAAAAACAAATCTGAAATCTACAAATTACAAATCTAGGTCCATCTATCTGCCTTTTGAACAAAACATAATATACAATGATAAGCAATAAACCTGTAGTTATTATAAAAATAATTAAAACTCACCTAAATACACTGAAGACATCTTCTTAGAGACGTTTTCGTCTATGTAGGTGACGCCGAGGGTGAAGAGTGGTGTTGCGCCCGCGCCGTGGAGCAGCTGCGCGAACACGAACACCGCTACTGCCCACGAACCACCTTCTGAAGGGGTCGTGTCCTCGCATCGGCTTGACTGGATAGTGGAAAATGAGTTGCTGATTAAAGAGGTTAGTGTTAAGGCAGTTCGGATTGTTTAATATTTTTTTAATTACTTGTGGCCAGAATGAGATAAAAACTGATAAATTTAAGTAATTAAAAGGTTATGAAATTATTGCAATCTAAAAATAAATTCTTTAAAAGGCTGCAAACATAATTAAGTAAGAATTCTTTATGCAAGGAACGCTCGTGCACGTAAATTAAATAATTAAACTAAATCAACCTTGAATCACAATTCCTTAAAATAAAATCAAATACGAACGATAGAAAATATAACGTTACCGTTCGATTAGGATTGCAAAGATCGTCCGTTTCGATGCTTGCTATCCTGTTAGGCGGTACGAGGAAGTGTGGCAGCGCGAAGAGTAGAGAACCAGTCCCCATGAGCAGCACGCCCAGGCCGAGCCAGCGGGGCTTGGAGGAACCGCTCCTGCCGCCCAAATACGTTACCGGCGCCAGGCAAGCGAAGGAGGCCATGTCGTATCTGTGACAATTACTCACTTTTTATCCTCTTGTTACTGAATCTTATGGTAAATACAGTAAAGGTAAAATATAGAATCCATTAAAGACGTTGTATTCCTCTGTAGTTCCACGATGGTCAGATTTATCATGCAAATTGAATAGGAACCCAATTCACAAGAAGAGCTTCTTTATCTGGTTCTACATCAAGTATACTATGGTCGCTTGCAGACTAGGAAATATTTTATTTCTCCCTCTACCAGCTCAGCAGATAGCAAGATGTTCAGCTTTCATTCTAGTCTGGTCAATTAAATTTTATGTCATTCTACGAGCTTAGCAGACATACTTAGTTATCCTTCTCGCTTACCCTCCAGCGATGACTCCGGTTTGCATCGACCGCAACCCAAACCTCTTCTCTATGGTGGTGATTACCACGTTCACGAACCCGTTTACCACCATACCTGCAAACAGAAAAAATAGTTGATGAAACTTACATCTCTTCTTTTATGAATTAGAACTCGATCTTTAAATTATTGTAATTGTGTAAATAGTTTTAGAATTTGTATACATTGGTAGAGTCACGCTGACAGCACGTATGTGACGGTTCGACCGGGTGCGTACCACGGTCCCACAGAAGCCGTTGTGAAGAAGCAGTCCTGCTAGTTGCGTTTCTGATGATCAGAGACCAGTATGATTACTTATAGCCCAAATACTCTTTCCCGTAATATCCGTTTCTCCTCTTTCAAGGACCACACTTAGCAGGAGGCGCTAGTGATAACGTACTAGTACGTAACCTATCCATTCGCTTACCTAGCTACTGCTATAAAAATACATTCAAAATTTATATAACTGTCAAATACTACGAAAATATATCTCGCCGCTCTACAATCCCTAAAACTTTATCAAACCAATCAAATATGGCCAACAATGAATCCATCGATAAATTCAGTACTGTCGAAGTCAATATCAATGAAATAAGAATAGGGTCATACAAAAATAAGCGGACGCATCGATGCCGGCGATTAATGTTGCACGTCCGATCCGCACACGCCGGACGTTGCGACGGACCGACGGACCGACGGACGGCACAGAAATAGACTGGCGTGTGTCGATATCCATTATTTTCAGTTATTTTTTTCGCAACAATTAAATTGTAGATAGTTGAAATTGCTGGAGTTTTTTGAGATTTATATTAAAATTAGCTCGTGTTTACTTAGGGTTTAATAGACGAATATCTTCACTATTTATTTGGCTTCATTCGTAAGCTAGAACCGAGTCTAAAATTGTATCCAAGACCTACGGGACGAGGATTATTAATTTTGCCATTAGAACAAATAAGCGATGCTTTACTATAATTTATCTCAGGTTAAAAAATATGTTTCAAAAATGTATTCATATGACAATACCGGCATATTATGTTCAGAATGTACTGTTAAACATTATCCATATTGCGGCATAATGGCTTTGTGTAAAAATTACCATAAATATTGCAAAGTTTTATCGAAGCAGGAAATGGGTTTACGCTACAATAAATACTAATTACAGTTTGTTTATGTTCATTTATGGTAAAATAATGTCTGTACGAAATTGTTTTAAAAGCATTACTCATAGCAAACCTACACTTTGGCCACTAATTGACAATCCAATGTCTCATGGTAATCATCATTGGCAATTCGTTTCATCCGTGAGGTTTAGTGTGGACTGAAATTGGTGATCTGACTTATCAAAGCGATTTACAATTCTTTTCAATAACCGATCCCAATCTTAATCTTCAATCTGATTTGGGAATGACCCAATCAAAATAAGTTATTTGTCTAAATGTCAAGGAAACTTTGTTCCCATTGGTCTAGTTTTGAGATATATCGAAAAAAAATTGGGATCGTTAATTGAAAATGACGATTAATTAATAAGGGGTAAAGTTTATATTCTTATAGGAAATATTTCTGAATACTTGAATCCGAATCTAATACATCTATTAAAAACCCTGTCTAAAGGAAAGATAACATTATCGTAATATCATAACTTTTTACTCAGAAAGATTTTACACGGACGGAAGCACTATCAAAATCCAGTATCTATCATTTAAGTTAACATCGTTAGTAAAAGGTTTTTTCTAGTTAAGAAGTGTGAAAATTTAGCGAAAATAAATTATCGATTTACTTTAATATCATTTAAAGAAGGTATACTTATCGAAACTCCTGATTTGTAGTTACGCAGACGCACGTTTCAAGCCGTCAGCCAGCACTTAATATTTACTACCATCTAGCTAAATAACACACTTAATCTGAGCTAAATGGAATACGCATAATAACTCTCGTAAATTTTATACAGATCGTATTCGGTATGAGAATCCATTAGCTAACCAATATTGTTTGTTCGCTAAACGGTCGCAAACAATAGGCCCTCGGCAGGCGGACCTCTAGATACGGTACTAGGATGTCGAGTCACGTACAACCGAAAATATCGGCTTAGATCTGTGGCACAATGAGTGACGTAACAAAAAATAATATAATAATTTTATGTTTCAGTTATTTGTTTGTTCTTTATAAGGGTACGGTAAATTAACCTCATTGAACCTGATGGTAAGTGAAGTGGAGTCCAATAGAATGTCGATTAACGAGAAATGATTATCCATCAACAGTCGACATAATTATGCCGGCCTATTGGAACTGGATATACACAAGCTGCTCCCGGGACGCGACACACTTACGTGAGCCACTATGGCAGGTAAGTGTTAAAACACTTTGTGTAAGCTGATCGCTATCCGGGCGGATATAAAACATATCCTACCACCAGCAAATTATCGTTTCAACAGTCCATTTTAAGTGATATGATGAAAATATCTTCCTCGTCGATTTCGGCAACGGCTACAGTAAAGCTAAATACGTGTTAACCATAACTGCCATTTAATTCCCGTTGTTCCTCCCTCCTATTTAGGAGTACAAATTACACCAAGTGGTTAGCAATCCGAATGTAGAAATAGAATCTGAGAACTCACGTTCCACAGCACAATCCTTTACATTGACCATTGTCTAGAAAAGATACTACACAGAACTAAAGCACATTATTACATTTATTTCTCGATTTCACACAGTAAATTCTGCTCCTTTGTCAAACTCGGGATAGGGTGATTGGTTAATTACTTATTGGTTATTGGTTGTAAATATGGTATATGTTCTTAGTAATTAAATAAAGTTAGTAAAAAGATGTTATTGACATGAGTGTTTATTTCGGACTAAAGAGAAGTAACTATGGCAAACAAAACACAAATAGTTCTAAAAATAGAACATATAAAAAATAATAAGTCACGACGAAGGTTACAATCTCCAACAGTTACCCACCCATCTGAACCAAGTCACTATGACGAGGACCCAGTTCTCGTCTTAGTAGCTTAGTTCAGATTTACTCCAGCATACTTATTAAAAGCCGATGACCTTCTTTGATGCATGTGAGTAGGCAACGGCTACCTTAAGGCGATCCCCCCAGCAGAACGACGTACTAATCGTAATTTTAGAAGCAATGTTTTTAAAAGAAATATATATCAAACACTTATTTTTACAATATTGTTATCTTTACTTTGATTGTTTAAGTATTTTATAATGTAGATATTGTTTCATAAATTTAATTATGGAAATGACACTATAATTATTGATTCCGTGCATCTCCTCCTTAAGTACACATCATTTTAATTTGCAACCAACACTCCATAATTTAATAAGGAATATTTCGATAGTTTAAACTTTCCAAAAGAAATTAAATTGATTAAATTATCCGTAAAACTTTACATATTGCCGCCGTAACGCGTGTGCCGTTAATGAATGAAACAAATTCTCAAGGCCATTTGCTCGAAGAGGGCCTTAAGTAGATTGTCACACTGTCCATAATTGATTACCCCCATATTAACCTAAATTTTGCACGCTCGGTGTACCAACAACCTCCTAAGCTCCTTTCATAAGGTTTGCAAACGAATAGCCCAAGTATTTTACTGAATGCTGTTAGAGGTGTAAAGGATGATTAATTAGATGAAAAATGCAATGTCATACTCTTTGCGCTATAAATCAAGTTCTTTAGTTGTTTACAAAGTATTTTTAATAAAAAGATACATTTCGAAAAGGGTAACTGAGCTGATTACCTCGAAATCAGAAAGGCCATTGCGGATAGTCATTATTAAAGAGTTAAAACTATAAATATAATAATTCGATTGCTGTTCGCACAGATAACTTGTCATCCAGTTTAATTCGGTATCGATTTTAGTACTTATTGATTTTGTTTCATTTAACTTTGCATCTGCGACATTAGTTTTAGGAACACTATCCTTTGCCCGGTTTGAAACCCTTGTTATAAAAAATAAACTAAATTAAAAATAAATGGCAAGAAATTTTCTCAATTACAATAAAGATATTCTAAATTTAAAAGTACGACTCAAAATGAGATATAAGTATTCACATTACAAACGAAATTAATTTACCAAAATGAAGCCATGGTCAGAATGATTCCGATGCTAATATAATATGTACAGACTACAGAGGCTTGTTTCGATCCGGCAGAATGCACTAACATAATGATATAATCGGCTTGTCGAAGGATTACTCGATATGAAAAGGTGCATCTGACAAATTTAAATTCATAAGCGTATTTGTTTGATGGTATTGTGATATTGAGCTTAAAATAAATGTATTCGTTCTTTAATTAAGTAATTGGTGTGTTGTCTCAAATAGCTAAGTTTAATGCTGATTTATAAACCTTTTTGATAAAGAGTAGGTAGGTACATTTTTATGAGGAGATTCATTGATATATTAAAATGACTATTACACACACATACACTCACGCTTTTTATGCCCGAAAGGGTAAGGAGAGGCGGACCTGATGCACCTACTTTCCGCCTTGTTTATCTCGTCCCATGACGAGATATGGTGCAAGCCTATTGCCATATCAAACGCAAATTCCAGACTCCTGGCTAATACTGAGTAGAAAAACCCAATATCACTTTGTGCGAACCGGGAACGAACCCGAGACCTCAACATTGCAGTCATACCGTAATACAACTACGTCAATGAGGCATGAATATTATTTTTCTTATTGTATTACTGTATCATCGTATTATGGTCACGTGACGAACAGCGAGTAGGTCGTTCGACTGGCAGTAAGCTAGTAATATCTACGTTTATTCACACAAAAACATTACCCAAACCCTTCTAATTGTCACACCACACGCTCGTCATACTAAGCCATTCATTGTCTCATAATTCCTAAAATAACTTAGAGTTCAATGTCCCATGACAGATCAATATAAGAAGTCACAACTAAACTAACTAAAGGCACAAAAAAAGTTATTATTATTTATGGGAAAAGAAACCCTAATATGTTAAATGTAAAAATCCATGAATGCATTCGTAACAGTACTTAAAACAAACAGTCCAAAGAAACAAAGGAAATCCTAGTTACACTAAGACTAATAGCCGTGTCCGTCTGGAATCCAAACTGATGTAAGGTATTACGGGATCGGCGACTAAACCCCGGGAAACAATAAAAATGTTCCGGCCCGCGGTGCGGTCCCGGGCATGTTGATGTATGGACGCAGCGCGCCGCAGATTTGTGGCTGGCCGTATGTTTTATCTGGCTAATTAATTTATTGGCGTAATAAGGAACGTACCGCTAGTTCAATTGTGGGTGCATTTTTGTTATAACTATCAACTGTCTGGAGTGAATGATTTCATGCCAAGAATGTTCGACTTTATAATGAGAATATTAATTGTTCATTAAAGTCACAAAATTCAAAACTTGAATTCTTGAGAATGTTATGATGTTTATAAATTATATTCGCTGATATGAGTATACCTAACCTGAAAGATCATATCGTAGTAGAGGCCCTTGTCCAACTGTATAAAAATTACAAGAATTTAATTAATTATTTTCATTATACTTATTACAAAAAGTGTAACAACTTAATGCCTTTTTAACAGTCTCTTATTAAAATCATATTTTTTCCTTATCCGTTTAAAAAATTCCCACCGTTCCGCTAAAAATCTTTTCACATAATTCTAATTCCGTAACTAAGCAACAGTAAAAAACATAGCATTCTAATACTTTAACCCTCATAAGCCCCCTACGCGTTTCCAGGCAAAAACAAACGCTTAAGACATTAACTGAGTCGCAGCTAATCCATGCCAAGCCAAGTTTCACGGCAGTTAGCACCTGAACCACGGTACAAGCGCAGTTGATTCCATTACACGCGCGACTAATTTGACGAAGTACTTTGATTGGAAGTTGAAGTTTCAAGTGGCGAAACTACTCGTAGCCAGGTTTGCCGGTTTTTGCATACTTGAGTGATGCGGGCGTATTATGGTTTTAGAGTTTGATGAGGCTCAATAGCTAAGCATTAAATGCATTAAAAGTTCCTTCGATTTTTAAAATTTGTCAGGGATTCCAATTTTTTTTTTTTTTTTTTGTGTACTGGATTATCTTGCCATTGTGGTAATAAATTAAACCAAATACTTGTCATTACCTTTGTTAAAATTATGTTTAAAGTTATCCAATAATAACGAATATTTTTCCTAAACATCCCAGTTTTTGATTATTATGTAGTTTAGTGTCAATATAGCATGTGCGTGAGTGTATTTCTGAATGAAAGTGTGATGCCACTGTGAAAAATTTACTTACAGTAATAGTAGTGGCACTAGAGCGTAAAGAAAATAAAAATTACTTTATATTGATATTTCTCTTGTTCGAAAATTAAACTTTAATTATAAATTGACGATTTCGAGTTCAAGTTATTTTTAAGAAGATAAGTATATGGTTTAATTTAGTAACGCAATGATTTAATGAACTAGTATAACTAAATAATATACATCTACATATTAAGTAAGTCGGAATAATATTGCTATCTTGGCGTACGCTGCCTAAACCGTTGGAGTTAGACAAAGATGATGTACCGACTACCGTAGGATTGTTTCTCTTAAATAGTTCTAAATAAACGTCCGCAACAGCATATACCTTTTATGTGGAAGCCACTATGACCAAAATAGTGAGCCATAAGTATAATTAAATCGGATACTTTTTTTAGCAGGACTTTTATTCCGGAACACTCCTTCACGCGGGCCAAGCCGCGAGCAAAAGCTAGTTTTTTATAAATAGGAAATAATCTTAGTACGACAAGGTGCTTAAATGATTAGAACTATTGAATAAATCTCTAACTGGTACTTTACGTAGGAAACACACGGTTGACTGGTCCTCGAGGGCGGAGGCAGTGATATCGACCTTATTGGAGTTTGAGAGCTAATGAAATTTAACTGTTTAAGTGTTTCCATTACAATAAGTGGAGAGGGAAGGATCTATTGCAGATATTGAAAAGGAGAATAAAATATTCACGTTTAAGTCTAAAATCTTGATTTTACACAAAGTTTTCAAGATGTCGCTATAAGTCGGTAAAGGAATTTTTGACAGAAATTGAATAAAACGTCCAGAAAAGTACTAAAATAAAATTTTCACTGATACGGTCGTAGAAATTGCAGCATTCCGTTTTTAGCCGACTAAGCAATATGTTCAGTTCCGTTGGATTTTATCAATCACTGATATGAATCTTTTCCTCCATCACAGCACCTATGACGACCCATTTCATTTTGAAGATTGATTTCTTACACCTTACTCTTAATCACAACATCAATCCACGTGTACGTTAAAAATGTATACTTCTCATTCTACAAACATTAAAGACTCTATTCAAAATGTAATTTATAGTAAATTTAAATGTTTCTGATAAGTAAAGAATGTTAGGTATTTCATTAACTAATATTAAATTTAGAATCTCCCGAACTCAAAGCAGGTGCAGTTTGCCTACTCTACCGTGCAAAAAAAATATATAATTCCTAACCTCTTTCGGTAGGGTATTTGGCGTGTAACGAACACTGGCCATTTTTATAGAAAAGATATTTCCTGACATCGGCTGAGTGTATCGGACAGTTTTTAAACTGTTCGCTTACCAACCTCATATACTTGGCACGGCGGGAGCTTCAGCTGCATTCACACCGATCTTAACCGCCCTAAAAATATGATTAAATAAAGTATACATTTTTTATTGATGTAAAATAATAATATTTGAAATCTGTTATAGGAATTTATAGGTTTACAGATCTTAGGTATAACAGATTCGTATATTCACAGTCATTATTCTGAATCACATTAAGAATAATAAGTTGATTAAAAAGCATTCTTCAAGTCAAAATAAATATAATTTACGCCATAAAATATCTTCCACATTTATAATTTCTATTAATTATTCTATATTCAATAATTGGAATGGATTATAACCGTATCTTTATCATTATAAAAGTAATAAATAAGTACCTACATTTGCTCCCGGTGCAACCAAGGCGCGCGATTTCACGAATCGCTGGACTCCAAGTGGGACGTTACTAGGATCCTGCTAATAATCGGGAATGCTACCTATGATATGTTCAATAGTTGTTTATTAACTGCTATAACGGCTGGTCGGACAAGGAACGCTTATTGCTTTTTATTAACGATCAAACTTCCTCGGCAAGATGATTGCAACTTACATTATTTGCTTTTGCTGATATAAATATTGATTGTGTTCCGTATAGGCTAGTTAGCATGTGCTTACCTAAGGCCTCTATGAAGATTCTATTTACTATAAAAAGTGTACGAGTATTAGAAACAAAATAATGTTAGGCAGTAACTTACTGAAAACACTTACAAAATTTCAACACGATTTAAAAA
Organism: Manduca sexta; assembly: GCF_014839805.1. Taxonomy (NCBI): domain Eukaryota; kingdom Metazoa; phylum Arthropoda; class Insecta; order Lepidoptera; family Sphingidae; genus Manduca; species Manduca sexta. The sequence goes on from NC_051139.1 coordinate 2,837,314, forward strand.
TAATGCCAACTCGACTTTCCCGCCAAATCCCATGCATAACATTTTGTTTACACAAATTACAAAAGTGTTCAAAAGCCACAGCCCACAACCCTAAAAACTAATTTAAAAATATTTTTAACATTAAAATATCCTTTTAATTTACATCTAATCTTATTTCCTGGCCGTCCCTTTGAGGGCAGTGCGTTGCCTAAATTCAAACGGGAAATACCATAAAATTCTGTTAATACCAACGCTGTCAGCCCTCGGTTGGCAACCTCTGACACCGGCAACTTTTTTAATTAATTCCACCCAGAGGTGCCAAACTAATTAACGTGTGTAAATTAACGCGTCACAACTTTTGATTAATACATTGCATTATTTAAACTTCTCAAAGTCTTATAAGTTTCGAACAAGACCACATTGAGTAAAATCCTGTTTACAAAGAGACTGCAAAAACGTCGCAAACTTATATCTTTGGACGTCTTCCTTATTTCATTTTAGATTCCATATTGGTATTTGCATATGCGAATGTAAATTTGATTTAAGATATTGTCCGTCTTTGTGCCTTGGAACGGAGAGATGTCCACTTCAGATTTACGATATTGAGATGAAGTAAACGATAAGTCGGACATAGGAAGCAGTTTAAAAATTGTTCCGATTTTACAGAACCAACGCATAAGTAGAGGGAGGATATTTTAAATACTTATTCATAAATAGTATCTAGAATATAAGAATTTAATTGACGTACAAAAGTCTTTCTAATTTACCTCTGAAAGAATCGTAGTATAAGCAAAGGAATCATAATCTATTCAGCCCAAAATTTTAAAAACAGTCATTCCATTTTAAAATTCTGCATAAAATCAACTAAAACAAATTCACATTTATATTTCTCATCGGCCATTAGCGGTTTAAACCGTTAATTACATCGGAATATCCCAAGGCGTAAAACACTTACGGTAGGTTTTTGTTTAGTCTAGGTAAACAAAGAGCTCCAACTTCGCCATAACTTAGCCGGGACTTGCAGGTGAGGAGCGCACCTCATTTAACTTCGGACATTTTTATCGTTTCTCATTTAGTTTTTAACTTAATGCAGTTAGAAAAAGTACAACAAGTTTCAAGCTTTTAATTAGTATTGAACGTTGTTTTCCCTAGTACTGGATTACTTTGAGAGTGAAGCGCACCTTGCAGAGCAACAAAATATTTTGTGCTGAATCATTATTGTTTTTGAATATTTAAAAATGGAAAAGGAACATACGTTCGCAATATAATATTATAATTATTATTCTCTACAAATCTTAATATTATTTCTTCGACTTTAGAGACTCATTTCCTTGGTAAACAAAATAATTCTTTGTTACGAAATTGCTAGAAAGACAGTAATAATAATATGCATAATTAAATTTTTACTATTTTTTTTTAGCTGGAGAACCGTTTCTAACGAGGTAGAAAGTGTTTTGTACTCATATATATTATTTTTTATTAAATTCAACAAGAATACTTATTAAATGGAGCCCTTGTAGTGATGACATTATGCAGTGTGGGGTACAAAATACGTATAAGGGATAAGCAAGTTTAATAAAAATACGATTATCGCCTGGTGCAGCACGTATACTTTAATCTTATGATTTGTTGGAATTTGTGGGGTTGTGAAAATATACTTATTGCGCGTAATCTATTTAAGTCGTGCCTTATTTGAAGATGCCTATGGTGGCGTTTTATATAGAGTTATAGTAAGCGGCGCCGAAAGTTTAGGAAAATTGCACCAACGACAATATCCGCTCTTCTTTCTACAATAAAAATAATTTCGAATGCCGTAAAAAATGCTTCATTTATATTTAGATTTTCCATGGAATGGACATAAACTTATTAAATTTATTGACTTAATTTTTTTTCATGCGTACACGAATGAGAACATACAGAATCAAATAATAAAAATATATAAGTTTTTTTTATTTATTGTGACAATAAATTAAATACCGCCATTTTAAAAATTATTGTCTTTATTATCTATGCTACAATCTCGACGTAAATTGCGAGTTTAAATTAAGAACGCGAGTCTATAAATAAAGATGGTGACACTTGCATATTTTGTCATTAAAAATGCGAAGTGGGCAGAAAATAAAGCGGTGGGCACATCGCGTACACCTGTTGGTGGGCCGTGGAGCGGGTGCGGGCGCGGGCCATAACTCCTCGGCCACGCCGCCAGCCAAACTTAATGCAGATTTATGGCGGAACTAAGTTTTGTGCACGGATACTGTTTGTGTAGAAGCACCTTTATAATTTTATGTGTTTATGCTAAAGTTACGTGAAGCCAATTTGAATTTGGTATAAGTCGAGCGTGTACTCCAATGATTTATTAAAAAGTAAATAATTGCTTTCAGTGCGCGGATTTTTTTACTGTAATTTTTGTTAAGAACAGTGAATTCAATTTAATATAAAATTAAATGTGTACGTCATAAATTGACTGTGAAAAAGGTGATGGTGGTCAAAAATATATCGACGTGAGACCTGTCTTATCGAATATACGATGCAACCACCATGACAGATTTTTACTACGTATGCGGTGATCGCTATCAAGTATAAAATGTAATATTCTCATTCTAGATATTTTAGAATACTATCTAACTTATTCCGACGTAATAAGGCATTGTTTCCTACTAATAAATGTAGGGTAATCACATCTAGAATACCGTATTCGTTGTACCGGGCAAACCGTTCAGCTATATTGTATGAAACTCGGTGTACGCCACGTAATGGCTTTCAAATGTCGGCTATAGGGTTACTTTTGTTTATAAAAACTGCGCGCACCTTTGTTACAATAGAACAGTTTCCTATGTTTGATTTTGTATACTATTTAATATGTAACCGAAAATAAAATGAGAAATAAATGCTTCTGTGAAATCATCATCAAAGGTTGAAAATAAAGGAGTTATTCATATTTGAAATATTGTTGTAAGCAAAAGTGGGGGCATGGTATTATCGCACTATCTCTTTCTCACGCACACAATGTTATAGTCGATGACATCCGGTGATGTCACAGTTTGCTATTTCTTTTATTTGACAGTTACCCGCTGCACTAAACATAAAATCTTTATAACTTATTTACTGTTACGAGGATTTCGAAAAAACTTTTTCAGGAGATTTTGGATGATGTAATTTTTTTTTTATAAATGTAAGTATTTAAAAAAAGTACTCAATTGTTTTAGAATTTGTGAAAATATGAACTATGGTGCCGGTGCGTTGCAAGGTTACCAGTTTTAATGCAGTAAAAATTATTTATAGAAAGTTAGTAGAAGGATAACTGACTTATTTTTATAACTGACTGTATATTGAACATAAAAAAAAGCTTCAATAGCTCTTTCTTAATTACTCTAGAGCTAGTCTCAACCCAGTAGAATTCTGGTAGGTAATCTTTAAGAAATGCTACCTCTCGCCTGTACAATAAGTATACATACATCTGGTGGAATCAGGTTGGTTCGACGTACCTACCACCATAATACAAAACGTACAAGGAAATGAAACATTTGTCAGAATCCAGTACCATAAGGAACTTCAAGTATTAATTCACAAAATATGAAACTGAACTGTAATTTTTTGTTTTTTTTTACCATCATTATGTTTTCTTATGCTACTCGTTTATTTATATTATTTCTATGCATTACCTCATTGTGTATTAGTATTTTCATTTTTGTTTTTGTTTTGTTTTATTAAGTTAGGTATTTGTGATTATGTAACGGGTATTGTTCTATACGTTGTATTGTAGTAAGTTTTTCTTTGTGTTTTATTGTTGGCCGGTGTCTTCACGCACCCAAAGTGGACGTTGAACATCAGAGTTGCGATATGATCGGCGCTACAGCCCAGCTTTTATTTTAGTCATTAGGAGTACTAGTAAGTCATATTTGTTGTAAGCTATGACAAATAAATGTGTTTTCTTTTTCTTACTACATTTATTAACCCATTTAGCATCGGAATGTTTGCTGGCAAACATGACATGACATTACGTGTGTCACGGGAATATAACCTTATTATATACTACAGTATAAGGTTATTTTTCCGTGACACGCGTAATGTCTTGTAACTGTCATGCAGCTGTCATGTTTGCCGGCAAACATTCCGCTGGTAAATGGGTTAAGCTTATAATTATTGGCTTCATAATAATAAATACATTTGCTACGCCTTTTTAACTTTGACACTATAATGCTCGAACAAACGGACAGATATAGACAAAGCACCTACTTCAATTGACTTACTTAAACGAGACATACAAACACACTTAAAAATAATTTTAAAGATATCTTTTAAAGTTCAAACAGTATCTTTCCATAAAACATTATGCAATGCAAACTAAATTCTAATATTCTTCGTACGGATATTCCCTAGGTTTTGGCTTAAGACATTTCAGCTGCATACTGTTATACCGGGATGAGATCCCGGGGTCCGTGCTCCGGGACTCTCTCCCGGGAAATTACGGCAACCGCGCCGTTAACTCCGGTTATAAATGCTTGTTGTTTTTCAAGTTTTAATAGTTTACATTATTTTAGTGAAATGAATTAAGTTATGGAGATAGTGCGGTTTTTGTTTAAGGAAAATATTACTATTTTATGGACTTGCTTTCATTGTAGTTATACTATGATTTGCTTTTTAAATTTTACTTCTTATACTAACATTGTACACACATCATGTTAATTTGTCGCTTACCTATCAAGGCCTTGACACGCAGTCTGATATTCATTTGTTTTTATGTAAATGTAATTATACTTGTTATGATATTTTTTTCTTGCAATGTTTGTACCTTTTTCGTGCGGAAAATCTTTTTGGATTCCCGCCTATAGTAGTATGCTGGGTATACCTGATTTTTGCCGACTAAAAATCCTATATTGGTCTCTATGTGATGGAGTTCAAAAAATTCAAGATGAACACGATCACTCCACCAACGCGTAGCTTGAAATCACTGCCTATGATATCTATATAAATTAAGTACAATCACTGCCTTTCTGACAAATTAAGTACCTCTTTTTCTTTTGATGGGTGTTAATATCCGTAGATATATAACTAACACTTAATAATTGCTATTATCATATAACTTTAAAAGGCCCCCAGACTACAAATATAGTTAGGCATTCTATATGATGCATAAAAAAATATTAGCGGCCTGGAATTGAGAGATCTCGATATGGCACTAGGCTCGCGCTATCACGTGATCAACAGGAACAAACCCTACCAACCCTCAATAATTGTATAACCCATTAAAAGCATGAACTTATTATAAAAGAACTAGGAAGTACCTACTTGATAATTATAAGCTCTTATAAAATAGTAAAGATTTTTTTTTATTACTTTGAATGACGAGACGAGCTAGCCGTTCGCCTGATGGAAAGCGATACGACCGCACATAAAAAGACGTAACATCATCCAAAACCTTGGATTACAAAGTATTGTTTGGTATTCAATTGCGCTCGCCATCCTAAGACATGAGATGTTAAGTGTTATTATGTCCAGTAGTTACACTGCCTACAATGTCCTTCAAACCGCAACACAACAGTGACTACACACTGCTGCTTGGCGGCAGAAATAGACATTGCGGTGGTACCTACCCAGGCGGACTCTCACATATGAGAGACCTACCACCAGTGAGATTAGATCATAAATACTGCATTACACGATATCTAGCGAAGATTAAAGGGTAATACAAATTTTGGTAAAATTTCTCGGTTAATGTAATTAAAATTTACGGAAGGAAACAATGAAGTGTCTTTTGGCATTTAATTTTGGCCCAAGCAAAATTAAAGTGCTTAAAATTGATATCAATGTTACAATTTAGGAGAGGAGAGCGATTTTGCCTCAATTCCGCTTCGGAAAACTCTAAGTATAATAAAAAGAAATTGTTTTATTCGTATGTTTTATTTAAATGTATTAGGATATTCAATCTAAAGCGTCGACTTTGTTAGCCTTTTTCTAAGAATCTCTACTTTACCATGCAACTGACAGTTGCTTCCGCAATTTCCGTAAATATCATGTTCGCAAGAGAGTTAGCGCGGCGCCTTATCTAAATAAATAAAAAGCAACGTTTGTTTGTTGGTCTTATACGTTCCGACACCAGTAATCAGATTGTGATGAAACTTTGGTAGAGTGTTCCGTGGAAGCTACAAAGATTCCTGACCCAAAAACTATATAAGTTTGATTTTGTTTTGAATGAAAATATGCCTTAATGATAAAAAAAATATACTCTTTATATTTTTATACTATACGTGGTCTTTTATTATAAAGTATATTATAATTTATGAAAATTAATAATTAATTTCTGATTTGTAAAAACACACCTAATTTGCCTATAATTAGAGCAGCTATTTCATGAATAGTACCCACATGGGCACGGAGTCACCAATCGATGCTACATTTATGTAATATTTATTCGCCATCTTTTACTACTGGCACCAAACTCTCAATTTAAAGAGCAAATTGCCGTGTAAATCTAGTTATCTCCGCAAGGGGGCGCTCTGTATTTTTTGTTAATATTAATTAATATATTTTATTATTTCATTAACCCTTCCGTTGTTTGTTTTGAGTTTAATGGAAGCGTCCTGTTGCTTAAGTGTTCTGTTTGCAATCGACGGACCGACGCTAACGGCTCAAACTTTGTTTCGTTTTATAATTCGTATCTATTGCGTTGAACTATGGCTAACTTAATTATGAGTTCGTATTAAAAAATATGGTTTCTGATCATGAAAATGGTGTAACAGTTTCACAAGTCTCAGGAAATTATTGTATGTTATTAGTATATATTTTATAGAATTTGTATATTTATCCGGTTCTAACAGGCCGGCATAATTGTGTCGACTGCCGAGGTGACATCTCTCCTCAGTCTATATTATGTATTAGACTCTACTGCATTTACCGTCAGGTATAGTGGTGTCACTTTGCCGTGAACGTATTAAAAAATGTATTTTTGTATATTTTATATACACCCACATTGTCTCATCTCTGTATCACCCAAAGATTAATTGAGAGAAGACCTCACGCATTAAGTCCATATACATTGTCTGTATATAAACCTTTAATAAATAAAAAAATTATATCAGTTAATTAAATAGACCGTACAACAAATTTCATTGATTGCATGATAGCGTAGCAGATAATGACCCGTCACTAAAAAGACGCGGCTTCGACCTTCCATGAAAAATTTCACCGTTTTCCCCAAATACCCCAACACTGCGTTAACCAAAACAGTACCATGAACTTGAAATACAACACGATCGTTTTATAGGCATGAGGAATGACGTGACTGTTCGATAGTAATAAAGTTTGTAACAGTAACACAAAATATTATAACATACCGTAACGTGTTTTCCATGCGAGTCAAGCTCTGTTATATTTCGTGATTTTTGTTAACAATTACAGCCTCGGCTAGCTAAGCGGCGATAGCCTAGTTGGGTGTGGAACGGACTGCGAAGACGAATGTCCGCAGGTTCAAATCCCAAGGGGACATACCTCTGACTTTTCTAAAATCATGTGTGTATTCTTTGTGAATTACCGCTTGCTTTAACGGTGAAGGAAAAACATCGTGAGGAAACCTGCATACCTGAGAAATTCTCTATAGGAATTTTCGAGGGTATATGAAGTCTACCAATCCGCACTAGGCCAGCGTTGTGGACTAAGGCCTAATCCCTCTCAGTAATAGAGGAGTCCCGTGCTCAGCAGTGGGCAAGTATATAATACAGGACTGATATTATACTGCCTCGGAGGCGTAGTTGTATTATAATACGACTGAAGTGCTGACTGTTTGGTTCCCTGGTCGAGCAAAATGATTATGGGTTTTTCTACTCGGTATCAATGCGGAGTATGGAATATGTGCTCGATATGGCGATAAGCCCCTTATCTCTGATGGAGAGTTTCCTAAGGAATCTTTCTTGTAGCTACAGCGGTTAATGTAACTACCCTTACTGCTCCGTTTCAAAATCCATTCGGTATAATAATTGCTTGAACTTTTATAGTATGAAATACGTAGGTATACTATGATATATTACTTGCTCATATTAATAACCCGGACACGAACACCTTAACTCTCCATCTCTTAACACACATAAAAAAAACAACTAAAACCTATCATAAACTGACCAAAACGCTCCGACTTGAGTTAGCGACGACGTACACCATATTATGTCGGAAAGTGTGCGGAGTGGACCTTATACTTTAGGTATCAATATAGGCAAACTAAATAGTCTGTTGTCTACTCCTGCGTGAGAAGAAGCTAGGGTGTTACCAAAAAAATATTTAAAATACATGAGAAGTTAGTAAACACCAATGAAAACAGACGCATAGAGCGCCATTGCCGTAAATAAGACAAATATTCTTAAATAAAAATTGAAAAATAAAATCCGTATCTGCCGGAAACCAAATTCCGTAACTGTCATAGCGGTGCAATGTTTCAAGGTGAAACTGAAACGCAAATGGCGTGTTGCGTGTGTATCGCTGAACGTTGCCGTGACGTGACCAATAACCTATTATTTATTGGGGTTCCGCCGGCCAAAGGTCATGCCCGGGTGAGATTGGCTTAGGAATGTTTGTTTTACCTGTTTCCAGAAATATAAGCGAGTAGACGATATTTTGGGTTTTAAATGGTTTATTTTTACTCTGATAAAAGTTAATATATAGATCATTCCATGATATTAGACTTTGAATACTTCATGGGTAATAATTTCTTATGATTAACCGAAACCGAAATGAACCAGTTTTCGGAATTAATCGCTGTTTTTTATATTTTTTTCCTGGCGTTTCGGAGACTATAGCCTTCATGGTCACGGGTCGGATTGAGGTTGTTGGTAGTCTGAAGTCAGTTACAATATGTACCTACATTTTACAATTATACATTTTTTTAGGTGTTGACAGTCCCATCTACGCAGAATAAATTCAAATATAAGAAAACACGGTAAAATTAAAAAACTAGTTTTGTTTCGATATCCTTCATGTGTGACAAAATTACATTAGCCTAACTGGATATCTTCGAAACGAATAACTTCGATGACATTTTCCCATGAGCGCCGACGTAATCCAAATACAAAATACAAATAGCATCATCCCGCAAAATATTGTAAAGGATTATTAAAGAAAACGATGAATGTCGACTTAGGAAGGCGGAACCGGTTTTAGATCAGACCAAGGAAGCACGAAAGATTTATAGACGGAACCCTCGCTCATTTCCCCGTATGAATATGCACATTATCTACTTTTTCAACAGACTGCGGCACATCGGCAGTCGGCACACTTTATTTCATATGGAAAGTGTGCGAACGCTATTGTTTCTCACGAGTTGCTTTCTACATAATAATGCATCTCGTCCCATGTTATGCACGCCACGTAATATGGATTTACAAGAAATGACATAATTTAGTAAAGCTGCACGTTGGAAAACTCATTCATTTGTTATGTTGCTTTAATTTTTCTTGAGTTTTGGTGTAGTTTATTCAATTTGTTATTGAATGATAACATTATTTTGTCAATATAAGTATCAATCGTTTCGATATGATGTTTAGTAAAAACAAATCAGAAAATATTATCGACTTAACGTTACATAATAGGAAAATATAATAGAACACGGAGATTTAGTCTACTGCAATTTACTGATTATAGTCTTCTAACCATTCCAGTTTAGTGTATTTCACACTCTCTTGTCTTTTTCCGTGGCGTCCTTTGTTTGATTTATCATTGATGCCTCTCCACGATATATTATTATTTTTCAATGAATAGTTAAAGGTACTCACCCTGTATAGCTCCTGCCCAGCATAGCCAGAACAGTGCCCATTTGGCAGTCCTGAACCGCTGCACCCATCGCGGTCGGAACACACCCCAGCCACACAACAGGCTGCGGTCTTCATCCGTGGGGCCCGAGGAGTCAGTGTCTTCTGCTCCTGGCTGGAAAAGAAATGCAAGTGATTTCGGTTTTATAACGATTTTTTTTTAATACATGAGAAGCAGATTTTATTGCAATTCGAAAATAAAAAAAAATTGACAAATTTGATTCAACGTGTGAGATTCGTTCGTCTTTTTGTGGTGACTTTGAATTGTTTTATTAAAAGCATATCTTCTCTCTTGTTATTTAAGGAAATTGTTACGCAGTTGGAGTTAGCTGAATAAATCCTTAAGCTGTATGTTTTAAAATTATAACTTTTTTTGGTCTTATACTTTCATCACCCATATTTACAGAGTTATCGGGTATGCACCGAAAAAGTCAACAAAAATATTCTAAACATTGTACTAAGATATGGAAACATAAATCAAGGGCCAATCCAGTCGACCAATTAGTGTACCGGAAGATCAAACAATCGTTGTCTGCCCTAATCAAGATTTAATGCCACGCGCCATTCAGTTGTCCGGGATAAAAAGGAATACAGTGGGCGTTTCCGACCGCGGCCGTTCAAGAATTTCGTCTGAATCATATTTGAGAGATACTTGCGGACTAGTGTTGAGTTTTAAAATAGACCGGAAATTAAGGAATTCACGTTGTCCACCGGTAATTAAATGGTATTTTGGGCTAGGAACAGCAATAGTAAACGCGATAATACAGAGTGTGTTTTTTCCACGGTGATTTGCGTATGCGACTTATGTGCAGGTGTGCCATTTTTATCTGAATCTCTCATATTATATTCCGGTTTAAAAAATATAACATTTGGTGGCTCTGCGTGAAAATACTCAGAGCGTAATTCTTTAAAAAGAATAAGATGTAGCATTTTATGTCTGAAGGGCACAAGGACGAGGTCTAGTGGATGCAAGATGCAAAATTCTTAGTGGTATTGCATTGTCAATGTCAATCCAGGACTTGGTATCTGTGTGCACTAAATCAGAAAAGAGGTTTCTACTTAAGTTTCTTAAAACATCTGAACATATACAAACTTTCGTATTTATAAGTACAATCATTCAATTACAAACATCAAAATAATGTAGCCAGTGTTTAGTTAGACGGAAAGACCGGTTTTAAATTCCTGTCAAGTTCTCAATTACTGGCATAACTAAAGTACAGTTGTGCAATTAGAATATAATGTTCTCAAATAACACAGCTTATGAAATTCTGTTACAACTTAACTGTTTAATGAAAGAGTGGTTACAGTTACTGACTTTGGTTTGTTTTGATCGATTTGGTAAGAAGTACACGTATGGTTGTAAGAAAATAAAATATTCAGTGAACATCAAATATTACTAATATTATAAATAATAAAGTTTGTGAAAATGTATTGATGTTTGTTAGAAGTATACACGGTAACAGCTGAATGAATTTGGTTGAAATTTGGTACACGGATAGACTATGTCCTGAATTAACACATATTATGCAGGTAATTTGTTCTTAGGGTAAATTGTGGTATTTTAATATCCAATTTCTTAAATAGATGGCGCTGGTGTCGCACATGGCGCTATAAATAGCTACAATGATTAGGGACCTTTGTGGCGGGACAGGATTTTTATGAGGGCGAAGCTGCGAGAAACACGTAGTTATATAACGTTGGAGATCAGCATAGGATCAAAATAGCATATTCTAACTTGAAACCCTTATAAAAATTATGGAGAAATTAAGAAGTATATATATATAAAAATATGTGTATGGACTCCAAAACGGCTGGTTTAATGATTTTTTGGTAATCTTAGGATTACCCCTGCTTTTGAACCTGTAAAGAGATCAAACCTATTTTTCTTTTGTTTTTTTTTTCGCAGCGAAATATCACGTTGTCGCTACCACCACTTGGAGGGCGAGTGGAAGTTATGTTGGTTACACCGGTCTTACGGCCCAATGTCGAACAAACCCCTAGAAGTCATATAATAATATAATAATATCAGCCCTGTATTATATACTTGCCCACTGCTGAGCATGGGCCTCCTCTACTACTGAGAGGGATTAAGCCTTAGTCCACCACGCTGGCCAAGTGCGGATTGGTAGACTTCACACACCTTCGAAATTCCTATAAAGAACTTCTCAGATGTACAGGTTTCCTCACGATGTTCCTTCACCGTTAAAGCGAACGATAAATTCACAAAGAATACACACATGATTTTAGAAAAGTCAGAGGTGTGTGCCCTTGGAATTTGAACCTGCGGACATTCGTCTCGGCAGTCCGTTCCACACCGAACTAGGCTATCGCCGCTATTTATCTAGAAATATTCTAGAAGTCATGGCTCTACATAATTAGTGTTACCCGTGCGTAACCGAAGCTGGTCGCTAGTTACCGATAAATAGAAATAAGTTTCTGAATAGAAAACGATATAAGCAACGCATGTCCTAAATACGTTATAAAATCCATGCCGCTATTAAGTCCGTCATGCTTTGCGCTGAATGATTCCATAGTATTAACGTGACAAAGAACACAATGGTTAAAGGCGCAGCATAATGTAGCTGATATCCTGTGCTTTGTGCCTTCATAAACGTGTGTTGGACTAGCCTGATGAGGAGATTGCTTTAAGAGGGTTTAAGCCAATTTGCGAGGGAATTTCTAAGTAGTTACACTGAATGGGAATTTAAATGAATAAATGCTCTACGACTGTCAAATGCTGCTATTCAGAGGTTAATTTAGCGTCTATTATGATAGTGTAACGTATTGTCAAATATAAAACATTAATTGGAGTGGTATCACTAAATATCTAATACTGGACTGTCATTAGACGATAATGTGGACCTAGTATAAGAAAATCGTGGTGAAATGTCAGCTTTCCTAGTGTGAGTATCAGAAGCTGTAAAAATGGTGTAAATGGCCATTCCATTATTGTATTTTTTCTATTCGACCACGGCATAGTGAACCCACTGCACCTGATGGTACGTGCAACGGGGTCCAATAGTATATCGGATGATAAAAGATGATTACTCCTCGACAGTCGACACAATTATGCCGGCCTGTTGGGACCGGATATACACAGGCGAGATTCCGGAACGCGACACACTTACGTGGGCCATTATGGTGGGATTTAACATCTTGTGCACGGTGGTCGCCATCCGGGTGGATATAAAATATACCCTACTACCAGCGAAAGAAGGATAGGAGTTCACCATAATTCTGGTCATAATCGATAGCAATTGCTATGAGTGATTTTAGGTAAAAAATATTGACAAACGGATTGCTCGTCTCTTAATTTTATATATAAAAAGCAATAGGTTTATGTTATAAGTCGTCATATAATCATCTAGCCGTCCATTGACCTTTTCATTACCATTCGACCTTAGTAAGGTAATGACCATGAAAATGGGGCTTTTGGAATTAATGTAGTTTTTCTAAGAATTACACAAGGTCTACGGTAGTGCTTTACAGGCATGTTCTCATGCGACGCTGAAGCACGCTATACGTTTGATTACATGCACCAGTAATGGACATTTGGGTTCATATATTATCCAAGAATTTAACGAATACTTTTAAAATTATTTATTAAAATAATTTTAATCACGCTTAGGTATGGGTTAAAGTAGGCAGTATAATACTCAAGCAATAGGAATTACTGAAAATTAGTAATTGTTTGATTAATTACTGATTAGTTTCTTTCGTGTTTAAATGATTACTAATGTAATATAAATGTTGAACGTGTCGAAAAAATATTTAATTTTATAGAGTATTTTATTACGTAGTCGTGAAGTATTTTGTTTTGTTTATTGGTAAGTAGGGGTGAAGTCTACCAATCCGCACTAGGCCAGTGTGGTGGACTAAGGTCTAATCCCTCTCTGTGGTAGAGGAGGCTCGTGCCCAGCAGTGGGCAAGTATATAATATAGGGCTGATATTATATTATATTATTTATCACTGTAGTAAAACGAAAAATATTGTATATTACACTATGTAATTATTAAAAAAAACCCTACATAGCAGAGCAGGCCCGTGCACAGCAATGGGCAGTATATAATACAGGGCTGGTATTATTATATATTAGTTATTGTCACGTGTTATATTGTTTACATTGTATCTATTCTAAACGTATGTTAACATTTATAACACTATTAGAATGAGATAAGTCATTGATAATCTCTGACAGGTCAGAAGTTAGCGCGTAAATATACGGATAAATTTGCATTAAATATGAATATAAATAAGTATTATATACTAAAAATAATAGCGTGAGCATCTTGCATAATAAACGCTATACTTCCTTGCAAACAATAGCAAGTTTTGGAGACCAAATTAGTTTTTTACCCGTCAAATATATCGAAGTTAAGCATTTCTGTGATATCTAGAAATATAAAAGGAAATGGAAGATCAATGAAACTTGCTTTTATTAATAGGAGCCAATTGACCCTCGTAAATATTATGTATAGAGACAGCTATATTGCTACTGAAGTAATACTACCGGTCATTATCAGTAGCAAAATCACCCAAATTTTAAATTACTACAGGCCCAATACTGTGCTATTACGTTAAACCTTGGCAATATTATAATGCTCAGCAATTACACTGTAATTTTTTTTGTAGTTGAAGACGAGACGAGAATACCGCTCGCCTGATGGTAAGCGATACCGCCGTCCATGAACAGTAGCAACAGAACAGCACAGCACAGAACTTTAAAGTATAATCTCCGTGGCTCTACACTGCGCTCATTACCCTGAGACATTAGATGTTAAGTCACATAATGCCCAGTAATCAGGCTGGCTACAATGTCCTCAAAATACTGTGTTTGCACAATGTTGCTTGATGGCAAAAATAGATCCTCCTGGTACCTGTATTGCCGGATTCGAATAATAGACCTACCACCAAATAAAATTTTCATCATAATTATTCAAATTCGTACGCTGAATATGCTGGCATGTTTGTCCAATGCACGTTAAAAAAATCAAATTTAGTCCTTGTCTAAAATCAAACTATTATTACCAAACATTTCAACTATCGGCACTTTCGCTTTAATATGTGGTTCTTTATATAGTAGGGATACAATCGAACAGTGTTTGTAAAGTCTCCTGTGTTATTAACACTTTTTAATTCTAACTTAATTTGTATTAACTAATATTGATTTATATTTCAATATTTAATCACTATTGTTTTATTTCCGACGGTATAGAAAATAATATTTGCCCCTTTCAAACATCACTGAAAATGTTTATTCAAGAATGCATAATTCCTTAATTATTATTCTGTTCTAGCCCAATTTAATTAAAACATTTACCATTTTCAAGCATCCACTGTCCAATATTGAATTGTAAATTCAAATTTTAAAACATATTGCTATGGTTACGCGCGCGTCGTATAAAGTTTCGAAGTGCGCCCGTGACGGAGACACACTATGGGCGGGCGACGCGACCCTTCGCGACACACTGAAGGCACGGCCGTCCTGCAGCCGTATATAAACAACGGGGTAGATAGTATATGTGCCATTTGAAGATAAAACAATAGTAGGGGTTGATTTCTTGTTAAGCTGATATAGAGGTTTACTCCGGTCTCTTTAGTCTTTTAAAATATTCATGTCCGTACGAATTGATAGTATTTGAATGTTTGATATTCAAAAGATGAGAACAAACAACGATTATAATCAAAAGTTTCCAATATTTAGAAATATACTTAAACTGATAACAAAGTTATTTTGTGTAGAAAATCTAACCGACCAATTAAAAAGACAGTAAATATTGTTAGTTCATCATTCCCACCATCAAGGTTTAAATCTGACGAGACTTATTTGAAGTTTGTCAAATATTAGCGCTCCAATTATTTTTAATCGTTTATCTATGTCTTAGTAATCGCGATTAAAACCATTTTATTTTTATTACATCAAAGGTCAAATTAAGACCCGTATTTGGTCCATCAATTAATCCAAAGTCCCACACAACTGCTATTGTGAATATAAATTAGTCAGAATTTATCATCACTGAAGTAAACACGATAAAGACATTTATTGGCTAACACCAGCACATGTTTAAGGATTATAAAATCGCATAGCAGTCATGTGAATTCTCTGCAATGAATGCTAACCGCAAACCGTGCACAAATGAACCATTCGTCAAGGTTCAATGAAGCAACAATGAGGTTAGCTTTACACAGATGTTATTGCAACGTTTATTTGGCTGCATAGAAACATACATAGCGTTTGTTGTAAGTAAATATACATTATTATCATTTATCACAAAATACTACATCCACGTAATGAAGTCGATGGGAACGTATTTGCGAACAATATAGAGACGATAATAATTATTTAAGCTGTGGTGCAATCTGTTTTACAATTAACGGAATTACTGATTATAATAAAAATAACTTCATATACCCATTACCCACCCTTTACGTACTGTAAAATTGTTGCGTATTTATACTACAATAAAATACACGGTAAAAAATCATCACTCTGTAATAAAGTAAAATCACAAAAAATCCTTGAAGATTTTAGAATATTAAATAAAAATAAAAAACAATAAGTAATTTGTTATAATTGCCTTGAAAATGTTTATCATACATATTTAAAATTAACAAAAACAGCTGCAATGTAAAGTTATGTACAGCGATATACAGTGATTTTTTATATTAAGTATATAAATTAATTAGTATACATTTTTATTTTGTTATTTTTATTCAACATTAGAAGCTTTAAACTTGTATACAACTATTATTATATTTAATAATTATGCGGAAGTATCTATTTATATTGAAGAAGTGATTCATATTTACATATTACAAAATTAAGACTGCCAAACCTAAGTTAAAATTAAAATATAAACTAAAATTTTCATTTCTATCTCCATACATTTTTATATGCATATAATGCTCGAAGTGACAAAACAAGAATTATTTTATTAAATTAAAATTGAATTATGTACGATAATCTAAAAATATATGCTACGAACTGTTTATTTTAACTAACGAAAAGTTAAACCTTATTTTGGTAAGTAGTAAAATGCGTATTGAAACAATTATTTTTCTCAAAAACAAGGAAGTGCATAATCGTGTTTTTGTTCTGTATTCTGCGCGAGTACTGTGCACGTGCGGCCGACTTGACGTGACTTTAATTTGAATTCGGAACAAAATTAAATTCGCGCCATATTTATGGCATTTGGAGGGAAAACGAGTGTTGCCATGTAAAATGGCCGCTGAAATGGACTTTTACACTAATATTCCGTTTCAAGTATTTCTTCTTATAAATATAAATTGCAGTTTAAATGATAAAATCGTATACTTCGCTAAATATTACTACGATTACAACTTTAGGATCACAAATTTATGTAGAGTCAATTTGTAGCTGAGCCCATGCACCAAATTATTGCTTAATTCCTTACCGTAACTGGTCATAACCAGGAACAAACTTTTTTACTATTTTCAATCTTTATTAGGTTCCTACGTTCCTATTCTTTTGACTCTTACGTTACACTTAGAAAATAATAAAGGCTAAAGATGTTACACAAGGATATTGAAAGAGCTTTTATTGTCTTTACCTACCATGTAGAGAAAACTCAAGGCAGAATGATGTACGTACTATTTATAATTTAAAAACAAATTGCTCATACTCGCGATTTCCCCCGGCCTCTCCTGGACGACCGCAAGTCGATAGTGTGGAAACCATCATCCACCGCGTCGAACGCCTTGTTCACGCACCCGCCTTCTTCCGAAGACATCTTCAGTCCTGTAAACGAAATACATAATTTCAAAGTTACGGTGGCATAGTCGTATAACAGTACTAGTATAGTGCTGAGGTCTCGGGTTCGATCCTCGGATTGGACATAATGATATTTGGTTCCTACTCAGTATCAGCCCGGTGTCTGAAATTTCTACCTAACGTTGTTCGCCCCCTATACACATTATTGGATAGAATACGCACGCCGAAAAATGGGTTCACCAGTCGCGCCTCTGCCTACCACTTTTGGAATAAAAGGCGTATTTGTGTGTGTGTGTGTCTGTGTGTGTGTGTGTGTGCTTATTCGAATATAATGGTCATGGTCACAACATACCTCCATATATATTGGCATGACCTAACCGACTTCTACAATATGCTAATATGAAGGACTTTGAGTTCCTTTGAGACGAACATCGATTGTAATTTGTGAATCATCGGGATGATTTGACATGTTAAATATAAACATCATTAATGTATTCAACAAAGATTATGTCATACAAATTCCTTAATACCTAATGAAGCATTTATTGTTTGAACATTAGAAACACTGACCCATTAAAAGAGGAACCTGACACAATAAGGGTTGTAGAAATCAAGATACCAATAAAGGATACAGAGATGGGGTAACTGATGGCGGCTAAACTAAATAAATAACTAAATTACGAGATCTAAAACAGCTTTCTGCCAAATCTACAGACTGAGCTCGGCAGGTATCGCTATTATACAGTACATCATCATCATCATCAGCCTATATCTTTGTCCACTGCTGAACTTAGGTCTTCTCCAATATGCGCTATTTTACCCTGTTGGCCGTATACAGTACGGGTAAATAATTTAATAAAATACGTAATCAACATTGCCGGCATATTTTCTTGATTATAAACTACTGGGCTCAGCAGACGTTAACCTGCCGCAGACCGCCTTCTAAGTAGATCACATTAACATCAGCCACATAAAGTCCACTGATGAACATAGGCCTCTCCCAAAGATTTCTAGACGGGCCTGTGGAAAGCGGCCTGCATCCAGCCCGTTCCTGCGACCTGTATCAGCTGGTCTGTCCACTTTGCAGGTGGACGTCCAACACTACGCTTGCCGTGTAGACCACATTTTATGTAATTTGATTCGTACACATAAATAATAACAATTAAAGCAAGAATCTACATAGAATGTTTATCGATGTAAAATTTTATGAATTTTCTTTTGTGTATAAACATTAAGTAGAAAACAAAAACTGCATTATAAATACTTAAATCACTTAAAGCAACTGCAGTAGTCACTTTGCCCATAAAGTCGCGAAGTTGTTTCTTCGGAAGTATATCGCTTAATTTATTTGCTTGGTCAAATTTTGTCGCTTTCCAACCAAAACGAAAGTACAGATTTAACATGGTAAATTCAAATTAGAGTGTGACGTCACTAATAAATGACGTCGTTACGGTCTAATAATATCGAAAATTTAAACCGATAAATTGATCACCTTTTCTTGGTATCATTTACGTGATTTATTATATTTAAATTGAATATTTCGACATTGTTATTAAAAAAAATAACAACATTATGTGAAATCTCAATAATTTCCAGTGACCGTAAAAAGACTAATTTCGAAATAAGCATGTAACAATGCAACAATGCGCCGCGGCAGTATGGGAATCGGAACATTATGCGCGCGCATTCAGGGTTGTCACTTGCCACCTTCGGACTATGACATCTAGGCAGTGATTATAATATTATATTATCACTATAAAATTTAGGGACTGTAGGGACCGGATCTAAATTTGATTCTCAAAGGCAAAGCAGTATGATCTTAAAAATATAATTTCCTGTGTATTGATTCCTTTACATTCTTTATGTAATGCGTTTAGAAATGTGCACAAAAATGTTTTAAGCCTGAACCCCATCACGCCATATCCTTTATAAATAGGAAAAGGAGAAAGAAATAATTTTCCAGTACACAATATAGATCCCTCCATTCTCCATTAACTACTGTACACGAATATTTTCGCTATAGTATTCTTTAATTTATAGTATCGTATAGGTACGTATTTGTATGGTTATTTGAACAGCGCCCCAGTAAGCGTATCTGGAACTTAAATACAGCTATGTACTACATAAGCATTGTGTAACTTCAAATTTGCATTCTATGCCTTCTATGACTACAGTAAATCGTGGAGTCATAGAACAGGGTGTGTTTAAACGTATGGGAATCGGCACAAATCTCTTTTTTGACGTATAGTATCGTCTAACAACTGTAGTGTAAAACTTAATCGTTAACTTACTCGACACGAATACTTGGCAGATTTGTTATTATTCGATATACAACAGCCAGCCCTAATCATAGAATACCATACTTACAATACTGTTAATATCTATAGGACGCGCCTTTCTCGCGTGACGTCACCGATCATAAGTTCCGTTTCACGTAACAAAAAGGGACACCACGGCCCTTCGTGTACTGACTATTAATGTAAAGTATAGGTTAACCAAACAATAATATTGATATTAATTGTAAAAGATTATATAAAATTGCGCAAGATAGTAAACTTTAAATAATTTTAAAAATAAATCTACGCATTGATTGGTTTTTAAAGATGGAAAATCTAGAATGTGTTTTGTTGGGCCATTTAAAAATATGAGTACGTTAGGAGGAATTTGGTAAATCGGTAAATACAATGCTTAAGTATATTATATATTTATTTAACTTAAACCAAGGTCTGAATAATTGGTTGCTACATAAAATAAATTGCTGATGAAAGGGCCATTTAAATTTCAGTCCTATATTATATACTATCCCACTGCTGGGCACAGGCCTCCTCTACTACTGAGAGGGATTAGGCCTTAGTCAACCACGCTAGCCTAGTACCGATTGGTATAGTACCTTCAAAATTCCTATAGCGAACTTCTCAGGTTTAGATTAGATGTTTTCATTCACCGTTAAAGCAATCGTTAATTTACAAAGAATACAGTATCCACACTTAATTTTAGAAAGGTTAGAAGTTCGTGCCCTTTGGTTTTGAACCTGCAGAGATTAGTTTCGGCGTCCGTATCACGCCCAACTAACACGCCGCTTTATTTTTTTTCTCAATACTCAAATGAATTCTCTCGTGGAAATATTTAAGGAGAAGTCACTAAAAATGTTATCTGTAGAGTACTTGTCAAAATATCAAAACTATTCGCCCGATAACTTACTTAATGATTGAATAAGGGGTTCGTAAATTTATTTGTTAAATTGTTGGCGTTATCTTCTAGTGTGTACACAACTGATGTGCATATTCAAACCACGTAAAACACTTTAGTGAATAAATATAATTTAATATTATCTCACAAATACGATATAATTTTCCGGAGCAGTGAGCGGCTCGAACCGCGCAGCGTTCAGCGGAAAATTGCCTCGAACACGCCTCATGTCTTGGATTTAACCTATCTGAATGTTTTACACCTTGTAGACTATAAATGTAGTATATAATATGGTTTTTATTTATTTCGGTACAAGATCTATTTTTGTTTAAATATTAGGTCGAACGAGAGAGGTGTACAGGATCACTTTGACATTGCGTTAATAAATGAAACCATATGATTGCCGTCTTTAAAACAACACTTTACCCAAAGTAATTCTAACCATACCTAGATGTTAAATAAAAATATAGTTACGAATTAAAATAAATATTAATAAAAGGTGATTTCAAGTTTACATGCCCTAAGCCAGGAAGCATAATATATGAAGGATAGTCGGCGCGGCGACATCATAATATTTTGTTAGAAAGTTTCTGCCACTTGTGTCGTGCTTCTCGCGCAACAAGTTAATTACATAAACAGTACCTACTTTTGAAAAAGTTAAGTATTTATCCAACCTCATAAACCAAATAAAATCCAACTTATTTTTGTCATTTTTTATATATGTTACCTATTATTTATATAATATATTAATATTACGTTGCTACTAATCGAAAAGTTAGATGCATATGACTACACCATTCGTCAATTCTAGGAAGTAAAACAACAGAAAGTTTTCTAGATAATACTATTTTATTTACATTTCTAATATATCTAAGTCTATATAACTACTCTAAATAGATTATTGTTATACGTATATGCGCAAGGTTTGCAAACGTTGGTATGTTATCGACGCATTTGTCTCGGCAAACATTTTTATCTTTATAGCATCTGAATCATGGTAAAATACAATAATGTATGTCATGAGTAAGAGGTATGCACAATTTATAGTCAATTTTGCATGAATCTCATTATATTGTAAAATTGTATGGCCTATACTATACTTGTTGAAAATGCACATCATTACCAACCGAAATTATCAAATAAATTTCTCTAAGTCAAACAACTTGGAGAAAATACATAAAACATGGTTTAACATGTAGGTATTATTAACGTCGGAAGTCGTACAATCTGGTGTCTTATTTTCACGTAAAACATAATAATTATGTCGGATTGTTTGTAATAACCGTTTTCCCTTATACTTAGCATGTCGTAAGCGACATTTGTCTTGAAAATAAAACTATTAAACGGATGTTTTCGCGGTTTTTATATTTTTATTTTCTCCCGACGTTTCGAAGACTTTGCAGCCTTCATGGTCACGGGGGGGACTGAGGTGTTGTTCATCCGTAAAGTCAATGTTACAATATCTACCTACATTTTACAAATATACTACTTTTTTAAATTTTAGCTGTTGACGGTCCGATCTACGCAGAATGAGCTCATAGTGTCTTAAGGTCTGGCAGCCGGTCTTTTGGGATCCGATTTATTTAAATGTAGAACAGGATCCCATTATATGCACTCTGGTAAAAGACATTTGTCTTTTACCAGTGTACAACATGCAATGTGTTGTTAATCGCTCGCGATTTTACTTGTCCTAATTATTTTACGTGTCTAGCCATTTACATCTATATAAATAAAATAAATAAACATAAAATGCTTTATTCATCACGTAGGTGAGCATAGTTGCGCTTATGATAAGTCAAGGTATATGAGAATATTTAATTATTACTTAAATAAAGTCAATTATATGTACGATATAATGTCTTCTTTCCAAGAATTAACCTCGCGGTTAATATTACTGCTTCATGTAATAACCGCAGTCGCTTGTAGTTTTTATAAACGAGGTATTGCTCGCGGCCCGTCTATATGCAAGTCCTTTTGCAAAATTAAACTTTAAGAACTTTTTTTGGATAAATATTACCTATATATAATTCATATATATTCATAGTTTCGTATTTATAAGTGATAAGGTCGTATGTGCCTTGTCAGTAGCGTTTATTATTCTGCAAAGCAGTTTTAGTAGACTATAGTATGTTGATGTCGCGAGCCATTCACTTACGCAACCTAATGTCTTTGTGCTTGTGCAACGTTGTAACCATTTCCCGGGCCTTCTACGGTGATAGTTGGAATTAATATCGATATTAATGCGTATCGATATACACAACAATTAATCGATGTGTTTCTATTGTCATATGTTCGCAGAATATTGTTGATTGTACTAGCTTAATTTGATTAAGATTAGCTGCCTCGGCGGCGCGATTCTAATGCATGCGTGTAACACGACTAGCGCGCTGAGGTCTTGGGTTCGATCCCCGAGTCGGGCAAAGTGATATTAGGTTTTTCTACTGAACATCAATCTGGTTTCTGAAGTTGTGCTCGATATGGCGATAGGCTCATCTTCTTTAACATCATAGAACGGAACGCACAGCGAAAGGTGGTTGCATCGGTTACACTTCTGAATACTCCTTCGGGGATAAAAGACATGAGTATGTGTGTGTGCGTTATATAACAAAAATGATTATGACATTATAAATAAAAAGAATAATTGATCTATGTGAGACAAACGTGCAGATTCCATTACGTGAAAGAATGCGTTCCATTCACTTCCTTATTATTTAATCGATAATTATTATAACTGATAATAACAATGTGTCAGCTTGCATCTTTTGCTCTCAAATAAATCATGTCAATAGATAAATGTAAATACCGATGATTTATTACAATTGGATTCAAAATGCATGATTGTTACGAACATATATTAATTAGAAGAATAATGATTTTTTATGTTTACGCGAATATTAGACATTGGAATTAAACTGTTTTTTGGAATTTATTATTTTTATTTTATATTTTTTTCCCGACGTTTCAAAAACTTTGCAGCCTTCGTGGTCACAAGGGGACTGAGTTGTTGGTCGTCTGACAAGTCAAACATACAATATCTAACTACTTTTTACAACTATAAGAAACGCAATAATATCCGAAAAATATTTTATTTCAATTAGTACATTTTATTAAATGTCTAAAAAGATTATTTTATTTGCCAATATTAAAGTCGCACAGTCATACCTTAGGCACTTTACTAATCTGAAAAACACACTAAAAACAATAAAGTGAAGCAATTGCATTGGCAAATTTAACTTAACAAACTAAAGAAATTTTATCGGCAAATTTAACAATTAAAGGCGCCGTTAATTGACTATTACTGTGCCAATTGGGTCTAACAACTAAATTGTTTAGTATTTAATGTCTTGTGAAATGTGCGTACAGGGTCGTAGCTAGACTCGAATTTAAGGTAGGACAGCTGTTATTACAAGCAGGGTGGAAATAAAAATGTTACTAAATCTGATCTGGTCAATCGATTTTTGGTTTCCTTCACTCGTTAACGTGAGCAAAACAAAAAAAAAGGGTTTTATACTTAGGTAATTGTTAAGGTAATATATTCAGATTGTGACAAAATTCCCATAAATCTCGAAGGAAGGTTATTTCACCCATCAATACGGATAACTCTTACTATGGGGCCAACTTCCAAATCGTAAAATAAAAAAAACCGCTGCTCCATATATTTTCATACAGTAGTACTATACAATTTTGTTAATTATTAAGGTCGGGCATTACTATTTTTAGGTAGGGCATTAGTATTTTAAGGTAGGGCATTGCCCCCCAATGCCCCCCCCCCCCCCTAGCTACGGCCCTGTGTGCGTGTTGTCAACAAAAGTTACCATTTTAACACAAGATGCCTAATTCAAAACATTAAAGCTTATGAAAAGATTGGGCATTACACAAGTATGTTTCCGTCCCGAAATTTTATTACTAGAATTTTAATTCTTTATTCTATATACTATCCAAATATGTTCATAGTTATGTATTTATAAGTGATAAGGTCGAATATGGTATGCCATGCCTTTATTAATCTGCAAAGTTTAGTTTTACTAACCTTTAGTTTTCAAAGTAATGGAGTTTCGAACTAGTGAATAAAAAGTCATACCCAATCGGAGCTAGTTTCCGCAATAAGTGCGTACAAAAAAATCTCATTCTTTATTGAGTGGAAGAGATAACTTGACATCAATTACCCTTTGCCTGGATATGCTAAAAATGCATTACTCTAAATCTGTAATCCTTTTTTTTTCATCACGTAACAAACTAATTCAACTCGTGAAATAAAAAGAAAATCAATCAACTAAACCAGGCTTTACAAGCACATGTTGCGCGGTAATTAAATAATTACTTCGTGTTTTGTTGTCAGACGGGTCATTATCCGCCATTACAAAACCCCATAAACTCGTGTGGCATCCACCGTGACCGCAAATGACTATAACACCCATAGCTCTCTGATGGTTTCCGCGAGTCAGCGTAATGTGCTTACAGTTAGGTTAGTGAGTTCAGGAACGCGTCTAAAGTGTGGTCACATAACCGAGTGAAACGCGTTATTGATGATGTTGGTAATATTAATTAAATTAGCGGTCGTCCAGTGAAAACTAGACTTTAATTATGCCAAATGTCAACTATTTACGTAGTTTTAATATATAATCTACATATCAATACGTGGAGAAAAAAATTAGCCTTTTTAAACACATTGCACGCACAGAGGCTCTGTGTCACGGTGTTTTTTTTAGTTTTCATATGAACTTGTAATCTGAATTTTATTGACCCGACTTGAGAATCAAATACATATTTTCACAAATTTACAGAAAATAAAATATGACAATACCTGTTTTATTCTTAATTAAAAATATTGTCTACTGGCAACATAACAATTAAAAAGACCTGATTTTGCCTTAAAAAGTTTTTAATTCTTTTCTATCTATCTCGAATAATAAGTAAAGTTAAACTATTTTTTCGCACACCACATATCTAATAAAATTACAAGTAATCCAACAGTAGTTAAATTTTACCAAACACCATATAATTTACCACGATGAGTAAACATGTCATTTGTATTGCCGACATTTTAAAATGGTGAATTGACATTTTAAATTGGCGGCAATGTGAATTCACATGATCAATCCTCAGAACAATGACAAGCATAGAAGTAACATTATGACATTTGAGTGTACTCTGTCTTTGACAGCAAGAAATTTAATTGTGTTGCGATCTCTTCTGACATCTTATCGATATCGATAGATGCTTTGTCTATCGGCTATGGTAAATTCACGGACCTGCTAAAATAAACACTTTTCGAGTCAACTACAAACCGTTGCAAAATGCTATTTTAGATAAAGGTTAAAAAAAAGATATCAAAACCCTAATTTGGTATTCAAGTATCAAATGAGGTCTGGGTATATAAAATCACTCGTTAAGAAGCTGTTAAATTACAATAAACTATAGAACTACCGGCTCTCTTCGAGCTAAATTTTATCCAATTTTCATTTGCTATTTACAGCAGTTTCCATGCCTTCCGAAACGTCATTCACACAAAAATGGTTTAGCATTTAGATTATTAAATTAAGAAAATCTTAGAAATTTCGGAAGGAATGGAAACCGCTGTAAGTAACAAACAAGAAGTCGGCCGGAATTTCGTTTAGGAGAAAGCCAGTACGCCTTCTGTTCTTTTCTGACTTTCTTAGGGATTAAAAGATACCCAAGGGGTGTGATTTGACAGAAGCTACTAAAATGGGACAATAAAATTAAAACACAGCGGTATCATTCATGTCACATATGTTTGATAACTTATTTCAAAGTTAATAAAACTTTGTCGAAATGCTTAGAGCAAACACGGTGCTGTTTTTCCAATGCCAATTGGGACGAGCTATGGCAACGATCCATTTTGCCTCATAGCATCATCTGTGGGGAATCTGCAATGAAACACAATATGAAAATCAAATAGTTTGCTCAACCCCCAGCCTTCGCGCACGGTTTCCAAGTGGCTTTTACCACTTCACCACCGTATATTGAAAGTAAAACGCAATTTATGCAAAATAGTCAACTACAATATACTAACATCTATGTTATCGACAGAATATGCAGAACAACACTATTGAACACGACTACGTAAATTGATATAAATGAAAAATACTTAATAATTACTGTATCGAATGGCCAACAGCAGATTATAATATGACTACAGCATAATAAAGATTAATTAATATTACTTTTTGCACTTATGTACAGGGTTTAAGCAAATATATTAGGTTTTTTGTTTACTCACCGATGGAAGCTGATGATTTCAGTTTCATTTTCTTTACGACAAGAATGAGATTTACACCCCATAATAACGCAGGCCATTGCTTGTTCGTAGGGCTATATTATACTTAAACAGCACTGTGTATTTATTAAAATTAACAACAAAAATATTACAAAACATGTAGCCACTTTTGAAAAGCACGCGCTGAAGTATAACGTAACTAAATTGTGTGGGCGCGTTTGTGACATTGTTTTGAGGTTGGCAAGTTGGAACATTTGACATTTTATTTGCTTTGTAATTCGGCATCATAAAGAGGACCAAAGGTAACCATTTGATAATTTTAAAGTGTACGCAAGCCGACCTTAGCAACATAATATTTGTCTCGTTCTTTTCAACGGTTTTGGCCTATTTGAAAAAAAGGACAAGTATATGAGGGTAATTTAGATTCCTTCTATGCTTGTTCTTGTTCTGAGGATCAATCCATCATGTTTAATGTTATATTCGAATTTCGAATGTACCATTCTTTCCATTAATGTGCATAGATGAGATTCACAATACAATTTTGTGCTCTATGCAAGCTCGTTCGGCTTGATGGCACATACATTTACATTATTCCTTTTTACAGTACAATTGTGGGTGACTAAAGGCTAATTATAAGCTTCCACTAATTAATATTATTCTACTTTAAAAAAAACTTATTGTTTTCACACCCGTAATGTCCCTTTCAAAATAGAGGTCACTCAAAAGGCGTTTAAGGCGTTTAAGAGTTGTATTAATAATCTAAATCTACTGCTGTATTATTATCAGTACCAGCAAACATTTCGTTGAAATATGTGCTTGCTCTGAAGAAAGAAAAACGTTGATAAAGGAATGCAGTAAGGAAATAATAAATTTAACATTTTGTATTGCTCTCATAAATATACTTACAAATTGAATTCTTATCTTGGACATTAATTTGTTCGTTGACATCGTCAATGCCATAACATGCATTATTCAATGTGTTCAAACTGATTAATGTATTGTTGGAGATTGATTTAATGTCGTTCTTAGATGCCTAAAATGGAATATTACTTGTTATCACACTACAGTAGTGTCGCAAGTTCGATTCCTTCTTTTATTGTTAATCTTTATAAAAAAATTAACAACACCATGTCTATATATTGTGAATATTGATTAAAATCGAATGTCTATTAGAGCGACAGAAGCCATAACAATTGTTTTTAGAATTTTTGTCTGTCTGTATGTTTGTACACACATCACGTATAGACTACTGCATGGAATTGAATGCAGTTTTCATCGATGTATTGCTAGAAGTCTAACTTAAAATATAGGCTCTATTTTATCCCAAGAAAATATAAAGTGACTTTTATCCGAAAAAAACTCTTGACATTGGCGGAGCCGCGAGCAAAACCTAGTCTAAAATATACCAATTACGGTTACATGATTACTATATACAAAATCACTCCATATACATTATCTTCGACCAGAGCCGTACCGCGCTTTGGCCCAGAGGGGTACAAATCCCAGCTTTTGATCCAGGTAGAGGACAATTATACGTTGTCCTGATAATTCAACACAAATAAATACAATTGAACACAAACGCAGAGTATCTATCCTACCCTGCAGCTCCCCTATGGGTACGCTTTTGTCATCGTAAGGTAAATTTTATAATATTAATTTTTCTTATATTGGTATCGTACGAGAAGTGGAGTACACTCGACTGACGAGAGATGATTCCTCGCCAGTTGACACAATAATGCCGGCCTGTTTGAAACTAGATATACACATGCTAATCCCTGAACGCGAAACACTCATGTCGGCCTTTATGGCGAAATAGGTTTACTTATAATATGGTTATTAGTGGCCATAGGCCTCATCTCTAGCATATCACGAAAAATTACAGTCCATTATGTGGACTAGCTTAATGTTTTAAGATTATTTTAGTAAAGGTTTAATAATGTCAAATTAAAATGCCAATCGCGTCTAAATATAAAATAATAAATTATTCAACAGCTTCTCACTTTTAAGGTTAGTTCACACAGAGCCGTGTAGTGTGCGAACCTCAGAACAATGACAAGCAGTGCGAACAGTGACACGGCAGTGCTCATGCTCAATTATAATTGACTACTGACTTGATTATCAGCTCAATGACAGACATGGAGATTATTTGACGGACGTATAAGCTCGTGTTTTTTTTTACAAGTTTACTGGTGGTAGGATATATTTTATATCCGCCCGGTTAGCGACCACCGTACCCAAGGTGTTAAAACCCGCCATAGTGGCCTACGTAATTTTGTCGTGTTCCGAGATCAGCCTGTGTATATCCGGTTCCAACAGGCTGGCGTAATTGTGTCTACTGGCGAGGGCTAATCAACTCTCGTCAGTCGACATTCTATTGGACCCCACTCCACTTACCATCAGATGCAGTGAGGTCACTTTGCTGTGCACGTAAAAAAAAAGAATCATATAACATTATCATATTCGCTGAAGAATGCTCACAACACAAGCACAAGCCTGGGATCCAGTTCTACATTTAATTAAATCGGTAGCCAAAAGACCGGCTGCCAGACTTCAAGACACTGTCAGCTCATTCTGCGTAAATCAGACCACCAATAGCTAAAATTTAAAAAGTTGTATATTTGTAAAATATAGGTAGATATTGTAACTTTGACTTTGCGCATGAACATCACCCCAGTCCCCCCCGTGACCACGAAGGCTGCGAAGTCTTCGAAACGTCGGGAGAAAACTAAAATATTAAAACCGCGATAAAACCCGAAAAATAGATTAATTTTAATGTCTAACATTCGCGTAAAGAAATCATTTTTTAACCTAGTTGAAAAAATTCGAAAAAAAAATTCGCTTAAGTCAAATAGCCTTTCAACCGTCTATATTATATACGTAAACACTTACAGGTACCTCAGATCTCTACATTCGATCTCTGCAACGTTCAAAACAAAAACCTTTTTTTTATCGCAAACTTCATACTTGTCCTTCGCAGGTTCACGAGAAACGAGTTTTAGGGAATAAAAAAGAGACAGCATTATTTTCTCAAACAAGTGTAAAGAGGACAGAAAGATGGTGCTTTTTATGCGAAATATTATAAAGTTCGATTCTTTTATATTCCAAGAACCAGTTTTACGTATTCTTAGCGGGAGAGTTGACATCTTTATACTATACTAGGTGTTGCTCGTGGCTCCATTCGTGTGAGACACTTTTCCAAGAAAAAGAGTATGTATTTGCCGGAGTAAAACCTGTGCCGGATTTGTGAATAGATCATACAGGCCGCGACCTAGGGACGGCGAAGGCTTAGGTTCGTAATTGCAATCGGGGGCCATTTTTGTTTATTTTTCTCACGCAAAATAGGCACCCGCATGTCCAGTGTGGGAGGTTGCGTGAACTCAGTGGGCTATACTTGAGGAGAGTATAAATTCGGCACTGATAAAACTGCTTATGTGTTAATCTAGGCTTCAGTCTGCTGTATACAGTCAGCCAAAAAAGTAGATGAACAAATTTAAAACATCAAACCTCTTTTTTTTATTGTATGAATCCCTTTTCTTTATTTTTGTGAGAAAATAAAATGTTGGTATCAACTCAAAAGTGTTTAGCTGATTTGAAATTTGAAATTTGTTCTGCGACTTATATGGGTGACTGTATCACATTTTTAGCTATCACTGCGTTTACATTTACCAAAATTCCAAATAACTTCAAAAACCTAGTTACGTATAATATTATAGCCTGACCAGGAAAATAAAAAACCAAGGCAATGCTGAAGTAACATATGGACCTATTTTCTGATACATACAACGATAGCTTAAAACGAAAAAGCCATATTGGCAAACTCAAAGAAGGTTTTTAATATTCATGTCCAGAGTAAAATAAAATTGTTCATTACAATTTTTAGAAAGGTATTTAATATTGTTATAATTTGTTCACACTTTAGCATACGTGTCAACTAGAAGTAGCAATACACAGTTCAGAGCAAAACGAACCCTATAATTTAATCATTTAGGTCTACGAGGAAAGAACAAAACACGCCCTAGAGAGTTCACCGGAAATAGCAGGCGGCATTCCACCTCGAAGAGGTTCGATGTCGCATGTATTCTTATTGAACATTTTCCTCAAATGATTACTGGATATGACGTGTTATCGAAACGACAATCGTGTTTTAAATTGTTAGATAGTTTAAACCCAATTTTTTTTTATACTTGCGCGGCAAACAGGCATTGGAGTAGGGTCCATTAGAATGTCGACTGAGGAGAGATGATTACTCCGACAGTCAACACAATTATGCCGGCCAAAATGACAAACAAATTGATACATTAGGGGCCTATTTCACAAGTTTCAAATGATTAACAGTTGTCGTATTAAACAGCTAATATAGAGAGTACTTATTTGAATAAAATTTATTTGTGGGCACAGATCAGTGTGACTTTTGTATTTGGTCAGCTTATACATTTATGAGAGGAATAGCATTTACTGAGAAATGAAACAGGGCCTAGCAGAATAAAAATCTATAAATATTATAAAATAAAGTCCCCTTTTCTATCTGCCTGTATGTTATCGATTTTCTCAAAATCACTGAACGGATTTTTATGAAATTTGGTATGGAGATAGTTTAAGGTCTTAAAAATATTTAGCGGAACTTTTATCCCGGAAATCTGCTTAACTAAGCTAAAAAAGCTAAGCTGCGAGCAGAAGCTAGTTTTATTATATTATTTTATTATAAGTTTAGGATAACTTTTTAACTACAATTTTATTTCATGTGCAAGCATCGTGGTAACTTCTTCAACATATATTTAGGCGCCAGCAATACACTGAGTCATTTTGACATGAAA
This sequence comes from Manduca sexta, assembly GCF_014839805.1. Taxonomy (NCBI): domain Eukaryota; kingdom Metazoa; phylum Arthropoda; class Insecta; order Lepidoptera; family Sphingidae; genus Manduca; species Manduca sexta. The sequence goes on from NC_051139.1 coordinate 2,869,061, forward strand.
TTTTAGATTACATACTTCGATAAAAATGTTTACTACGTTCTCTGAGTCAAACAGGTTTTTACTTATTATGCGTAAAGGTAATACGACTAGGCGAGGATTCGCGGTTTCTAAAGCTTACAATTTATGAGATTTCCTTTCCTATGAATATTCTATGTTGCAAATATATGGAAGACCACTTTCACTATCAATGGAAACTTTGAGACCCGAGACAGTAAGTCTATTATATCATTATTGAATATAATTAAATTTAAATAGATAAATTAATGCAAAAGAACACAATATAATTTTATTTGATTCCGTCGAATGGAACACCTATAAGCCGTTTTCGTTTTCGTTTGTTTGTTATTCGTTGCCCGTCTGTCTGATTCTTTTTCTCAAGTACGCGTGGAGGTATCAAGATGAAATTTATAATATGAAATACTCGAGTCTGCGGTCTTTTTTATTAGTAAAAGGTTAATGAGTACCGGATCTAGTTCCAAAGATTACTTTCAATTAAAATTCACAATCTTTACCTCTTCGTAACATTAGTAGGTCATTAGGTATACAGAAATGCTGTGGCAATCTCTACATATATTTATCACATCTGAAGGTTGATTTAGAAAATATTTCGGGTCTTAAGTCCATCTATATACACTAAAAAAAAAGTTTTAGTAAATAAATATTACAAATTATCATTATTAATAATATAAAAGGAACAAAAAAAATAAGATTGTTATTTGGAATATTTAAAAAAAATATTAAGATTAAAACAACATACCCCATAGGTTTGTAGTTGTATATAAGGTATTGTACGTAGGTTAATAGGTTTTTTTATTATACACTCAATGATAAGAAGTTATATTTACGGTATGACTGAATTTGTATGAAAAACTAGAGTTGCACGTTTGCGTAACTCGCTTGTTAACTCGAACACTACTAGTCTATTATGGAGGTTATTGATTTTCAATTTTACATATATCTAAAATGGCTTCCCCCAGATGCTGAGTGAGGCTCCACACCCAAGCCACCGGTGGTATCGGGTTCTAAATGAGTAATCTCCTCGAATAAGTTGTTATTATTGTTAACAATAAAATTGAAATTTACTACTTTTTTAACCTTATTTAAGAAAAAAGAAAGTATTTTAAAACAAGTTATTCCGCTTATCGTGGTGCGACGAAACGTGCTCTACAAAATGAACAGGCTTCATTTATTACACTATAAAAATGGCTTTAATTGTACTAGTCTTATGCTATAGGGATAAACAAACCTTCTTAAACCATAAAATCAAAAACCCTTTTTACACTACGTAAGTAAACGTAAAAGCAGACTTCAAAACCTCACCTGAACTTTCGATTAACACATATCCAAAAAAAGGTTGAATCACAACACAACACAAAAACTGTTACGGAATCACTGACGTAAGAAAGTAAAAGTGAATGCGCGGGTCGCGGATACGTGCGCACGCGCACCTGTCGAGCGGTGGACTGAGGCCTGAGGTGGTCAAGGACCGCGCAACCTGCCCGACAGGATGTAGGGCTGCCGGCGAACCTGGCTTCACGCTTCGCTACCCCTATGGTTTTTATTGATATCTTATGAAATATTTTTTTAATGGTAATGCGACGGCGGTGTTGCTTGATAAGTGTATTCCGTTGAGTCTTCTTGATTTTTAACTACCGATATTTTTTAAAGTTAAGGCTATATATTAAAATCACAGTTGCCAGAAATCAATGAGAAAAAGACGTTTGGATAAAGTAAGCGGAAGACATTAAATCCAAACCATATTTTATTTTTAAAAGGATTTAAAATTTCATACACTTATTATGGTGGATATGCACTATGCGCTACCTTGGACACACATATTATGAACATTGACAGTTTGTTTACGAAGAATTATGCAACCGCAACAAACTGGGGAATACAACAACTTATCACCCTTTTAGCTAGTGTAGACCTACAATACATACATTATGGTTTAAACATTGTATTTAACAGCTTCAATCCAATAACACATTAAATAATTAAATAGGAAGGTTTTTTATACTGTGACGTCATATAATTGTAAACAATAGTTATTTCAATGCTATTTCTTTTAAATAAACATATTATTAACTTTAGAACTTTTGTAGGTTATGTTTCATCAATTTATGGAATAACTTGTTAATGGTCACGTACTTAGCTCAGCTTAAAATATTGTTACCGTTGGCGTAGGTATATAAATATATTCCTACTTTATATTCATAGTATTTTAATGATCAATTAGGTCAGTAAATAAAAAAAAATATTAATCTAAAAAAAATGCCTTCTCATTGTGTCTTCAATAAAAAAATATGTTACAAAATCATGGATTACTTAAAATACTTATCAATAACATTCATTGGAAATATTTTAAGCCCAAGATAAATTCAAACTCAAAATTTCCTTTATTCAAATGGTCTTCCACAAGTTCTGGTTAATCTAGTATCGCTTCGGAACGTGCTATCGCTGTGAAGAAGCGCAAGAAGATTCCTCATAGACACGATCTGTTAAAATAATAATTACATAATTCTAATATAATATTAACAGACAAATTAGATATATGTTTATGTATTTCAAACCCATAGTACAATTACAAAACATTAGGACGTAGTTATAATTCCGATCGTAGAGTCAATGACTCCACCAGTCGTTAAGGGTTCACTGCGCACCCTCCTATAAATTAATTATAATTTATTACTGCAATTTTAATGATTCTAGCGTATCTTTTGAGCCTATTTTGCATATGACTCACGGTAATAACAGGTCTAAGAGTAATGAAATGTTTATTGGGAACTATTTAATTATATAGTAAAGATAATATTTTACTCTTATGGATATAAAAAAAATATGGCTACGTATTAAATTTTACAACGCGGGATCATGAGCTTTTCTTTTTGAGGCAGCTGTTTGGTGATGTTATCACCGACGTCATCTTAATACAGTGCGAAATACATAACAATATTTGTTTATAATTAACATTAATCAACTGTCTAGAAAAACCGCCATGAGAAACCTGACTTTTAAGATTTAATTTAATAAATAGCTGATTAAATATCCAAAATTTCTATTTATCTATGTATAATTTTACTATCTTCAGAAACTAATACTAAAATCCTCTGCACTTCCAAAACTAGAACGTTAATATTCATATGCCCCGATAAAAATAAACGTCTGCTAATACATGACACAGTGGTAAAGAAAAATCATGAAAAGCTCTCATCTTCCCGCGGGAACCTTGCTTCTTTATACCCTGCGGCCCTGCACAGTGACACACATGCCGAATAGCGTACGGGGCAGGACTTGGAATTCTAGTGGGGGCAATATCTCAACGTATCGATACTAATATTATAATTAATGCGAAAATAATTCTGTTAGTCTATCTGTGACGTTTTTACGGCTAAGCAGATTTTGATGCAATTTGGGAAGTAAGCCTAAAGTATAAGAAAGGATATCGGCTATATTTATTAAATAGTGGGACTCTTATCACGGGAAGGGTTTCAAGCGGGTGGAGGCGCGAACAACTAGTATTGAATACGAACAAAGTGTCGAATAACACATGAACTTGTAATAAACAAAACATTTGTATAAATCAACTTTGGTGTATTTAGATGTCATGTTATGATATTCATCCCTTTCTTGGGTACAGCTCATCTTAAACTTATAAATTGAAATATTGTCCATAAGCGGCATTTTTCTATAATTATGATAAAGTAGATACTCGTATTCTAATAGTTATATATGTAGTCCTTAAACACGGCCAACTGAATAAAAAAATATATAAATTCCCTATAGGTAATTACATATACCACGACGATCTCAAGTATAAGTAAAAATATTTTAAAAGACCAAGCACGGTTATTGTAAGTGACCCCCTCTAAAATAATAGTTGGATACCTTCCTGTGCGTGTCATATCGTAGCCTTTTGTTCCATGTTGGCTAATCTCCAGTTTACTTTCATGCTTTCAGGTCCCAACGCCCACGTTCACTGTGACTTTTGATGTTCCTTTATGCTCGCCATACCTGCATACAATGAAAGTTTTTAGTGCATGCGAAACCGGGCTCGAATTTTTTATAGGCTGATTTGTTAAAGTTTAAAAGGATGTTTTGTTTATTTAGCACTAGCGACCCGCCCCGGCTTCGCACGGGTGCAATGCTGATACTAAATACACTACAGAAAAACTGTGAACGTTGTATATAAAAACATAGCGGCCCGCTCTGGCTTCGCACGGGTATAACATAACAAAATAACAGTATTTCTCCACTATGGATGTTATTATACATATAAACCTTCTTCTTGAATCACTCTATCTATTAAAAAACCGCATCAAAATCCGTTGCGTAGTTTTAAAGATTTAAGCGTACAAATAGTCCATTGAAATGTTACATTTTTTAGGCCTTACCTTGCGTTTTTTAGAGGACGCAATTTTATTTTTTTGAAGTGTAGGGGGGGTCAGTCTAAAGCTAAAACCAAGTTTGTGGGGTCGCCACCCTTGTCCCACGGCCGCCATCTTGAAAATAGGGGTTGAAATGGTTTTACGATGTATCTCTTAAACTATTTATCTGACAAAAATGTATAAACATTCTTTGTTGCAAATTAAATTCTCTACAACTTTGGTCTAGTAACTTTTGTCGTAGAACTATAAATACAAAAGTTATAAGCGTAAATGTTAAGAAATTCAATGTTAAGCAATGTCCATTGCAACGTCATTAGAACGTGTGTTTATAAGGTTCATAATACTTTTTTTGTACTCTCATTAATACCCAAATACCCAAGGGACCATTAGGAAACAAAAAAAACATCTGCCTGCTATTATTATTTTTATTTCTAGAGGTTAGAATATGTAGCACAACTAAAAGATATAAGTTGAACGACAACTTCAACACAATATTATCAGCTATTCTTACAATAAGAGAGGTTAGAAATAATAATAATAATAGCAGGCAGATGTTCTTTTGTTCCCTAATGGTCCCTTGGGTATTTGGGTATTAATGAGAGTACAAAAAAGTATTATGAACCTTATAAACACACGTTCTGATGACGTTGCAATGGACATTGCTTAACATTGAATTTCTTAACATTTTCGCTTATAACTTTTTTATTTATAGTTCTACGACAAAAGTTACTAGACCAAAGTTGTAGAGAATTTAATTTGCAACAAAAAATGTTTATACATTTTTTTGTCAGATAAATAGTTTAAGAGATACATCGTAAAAGCCATTTCAACCCCTATTTTCAAGATGGCGGCCGTGGGACAAGGGTGGCGACCCCACAAACTTGGTTTTAGCTTTAGACTGACCCCCCCTACACTTCAAAAAAATAAAATTACGTCCTCTAAAAAACGCAACCCCAAATGTAACTTTTCAATGGACTAAAAGGGATATAGGGAAATAGAAAGCGACTTTGTTTTATATTATGTAGTGATAGCGCCTTTCTTTGTTTTAAAAATAGTAAAAATGTAACACACTGTTTCACAAGCCATGTTAGGCTCCATGTAATAGGGGGCCTATTTCTACTTACAAGATACAATTGAAAACTCCCGGTTCTACAGCCTAAATAACTTTATCTGACCCGAAGATCAAACCACAGTCGTACTATGTATGCAATAAACCTACGCCACTAAGGCATTCGAGACGAATTTTGTTTACAATTAGTTTAATACCGTTTTGTCTTCTTGCTGTCTAAAAATATTTTAATACATAACGTCTAAGTTCCACTTTTTCTACATTCTAGATCTAGAACATTACATAATGTTGACATCTGCGAAAGGTGTAGATGTTTGACCACTCTACGCTCCTTATTAATGCAGACTGCATTTCTCGGCGACATTGGAACTTGAAACCGAAAGGTCGGTTATTACGTGTGATTTATATTTATTTTTGACCTTTACACTATAGTGCTCTATTATAATAATATCTCGTCCCGTGTCAATCATCAATTTAGTATAAACTGTTAAACTATTACTGTTCGCATTTATTTTAAAATAGACAAGTAAATGAGGAACTAAATATTATTTTTATATCACCTATTAAAAATATTGAGGTTTGTTTCTTGCTAAAACAATGAATGAATGAAAACACTTCATTGCACACCACGTTCAGCAAAATGATTACGATTATGACATAAAAAAACATGCAACAATAAATTTTATTATCGCTTGAAAGCGATCTCTTGACTTATAATGAGAGACTAAATAAAACGAACTAAAGGAGTAAGTGTATGCCTGAGATTCAGAACAATCAATTATAAACTATTTGTTCAGCAGGTTATCTTTTGACTCAATATGTTTATAACTCAGCATCAATATACTCACTTCTGATTATTACTAAAATTTATTCTACAAACCGCCAAAAGGTATGTTGCAATACCTTACCAAATTAAATTTAATAAATTCACGAAGGATGGACGTTCAATCATAGGAAGCATGAGGATTTCACAACTAGATGCCGAAAACGACAGAATGTTTCCAAATGTAAGGAAATGGTTTGTTTACAGGTAGGTTACTATACGATACGTGATACGGATTGGCAATTCTTTATACTTTTTGCTGGTGGTAGGATTTATTTTATATCCACCCGTATAGCGATCACGAACAAGGTGTTAAAAGTGCCATAGTGGTCCACGTAAATGAGTCGCGTTCTAGCTTCAGCCTATGTATATCCGGTTCCGAAAGGCCGGCATAATTGTGTCAAGTGTTGAGTGGTCATCAATCATCTCTCGTCAGTCGACATTCTATTGGACATACATTCCACTTACCATCATGTGCATTGTGATCAGTTCGCTATGCTCGAAAAAAAAAATTTGATTTCAAGACCGACCTTTGAAGTTGTTTTTGAAGGTATGTTATAGTGCTATCTCAATGCTGAGTGTAGACTTATTCTGCTAATAAACGGATTATTCCGCTACCACCACCGCCGCCACTACGCCACCCATTTGGGGGTCAGCAGTATCAACTATTCATGAAGAGTGATCAAAATAAGGACGCATACAATTTATGGGAGTAATCCGTTTACTGACTTGCGACGGATTAGTTTACATTTAATCCAAAAGTCTAGTTACAACAATAATTTGTCGTGTAATCGATTGTGCAACAAATGCCGAGCAACATATTGTTTGGTCCCTTAACTAGTAATTTATATGCTACGTGTCTCGCTATGCAATCAGTCAATGTCCGCACGCAGTTTTATCATTATTGGATTGCGAACTTGATTCAAGCGAGTTTGAGACGCTTGCTAGTACGATAAATGCAAAAAGGTTTGAAGTATAGACATGTTTAGTCTGACCCCCTTATTCATAAACGTTTTTTATCGAACGACCGAGTAAAGCTGTGATAACAAGTTTGTTTCTCAGTGCTGACGGTATGGCAGTCTTCTCAGTGCGTAGACATAGGGCCGTTGTGATTGGCTAATATTGAGATACAACAATATTAGCCAATCACAACGGCCCCATGTCTGTTTCTCAGTGCCGTTGGGCACTGAGAAACAAGCTTGTTATCACAGCTTTACTTCGTCCTTCGATAAAAAACGTTTATGAATAAGGGGGTTAGTGTTTAGTCAATGAAAACAAACGAGATCGTAAAAAAAGCAAGCTTAACACGTCGCCATGGCAACCGGCTTATTGACATAACCCTGTCTTTTGAAATAATTTTACTAAAATAAATAAAAATGGTTTTATAAAAGCAATATTACATCGTTAAAATGAAATTGTTAAAGTTTCATTTGAGGTACCATCCTCCGGGTCTGATACTTGAATACTTGCAAAAAGGTGTTGTGAAAAGTAAAGATATAGATTTGCTGGATTTAAACGCTAAGTAAGTAGCAAATTTTGTGAATTATCGCTTGTTTTAACGGTGAAAGAAAACACCGAGAGGAAACCTGCGCATACCTGAGAAATTCTCTAAAAAAAATTCGAGTGTGTGTGAAGTCTACCAATCCGCATTAGGCCAGCGTGGTGGACTAAGGCCTAATCCCTCTCAGTAGTAGAAGAGGCCCGTGCCCAACAGTGGGACAGTATATAATACAGGGCTGATATTATTATATTATTATTATTAAGTAGCAATAATTAATATTATTTAGAGTAGGGTCTTAAACTTGTAGAAGTAATTTCTAATTATTGGTCACCTAGGAATTGGTAGATCAACATTGTTCTCAGCAATTACTTATCGTTTTGTTTGTTCATCACATTTGTTGCGTTGTTACATACGGTAGAGAAGTTCTCTATAGGAATTTTGAGGGTGTGTGAAATCTACCAATCTGCATTAGGCCAGCGTGGTGGACTAAGACCTAATCCCTCTCAGTAGTAGAGGAGGTCTGTGCCCAGCATTGGGCAAGTATATATCTAATAAAGGACTGGTATTATTATATACGGTTATAAGTTTTGCTCGCGGTTAGATTCGCATCACATTCCTAAAATGAAAGTCTCACATTGTCCATTCCATAATTAAAAATACTCTAAATGTTATCTAAAATATATGTGCTTGTAGTGTGTACTATATGTATATATGTGGTGTACATTTATGCCAAATCTTAGTTCGTTTTCTGTCATTATTCCTAACAAATATCGAGACATCTTCGCATGTAGGTAGAGCAGAAATTAGAGTGTCAAATAAATATCTATATAATATTCAAAGCATTTAGGATTAATTAACATCACAGCCATCTAAAAAAACATTTTGTAAACCTGTAACGTATCGTGAATCTTCCAATTTATTCTGTTACAGTTCAGACATAAAAGAGATAGCCAAGCGGCTGTACATGAAGGAAGTGCTGATCACGGAGGACGTGCGCGAGCAGCTCGAGCAGTGCCTGGATATCCTGAAGAAGCGAATCGAACACGAAGGTCCAGCGGGGAAGAGGTTTTACATATACAAGACATTACAAACACATGTACTGCCTCTAACTAATGTGGCTTTCGATAAGAATGGCAGCAGGTAAAACTTTATGTATATAGAGACTTTGAATTTGGTATAGCAGTGAACTATTGCCATATTGTTGCATGTGTGTTGAAAAATAATAACTATGTATTATTTTAGTGTGAGCAAAGCCATTACGAAAATTTAAATTTCGAAATAAGACGTTACTATATTTAAAAATAAATGCAAAGGTTACTTATTCTTGCTTTAAAAATGTTATATGTAGTACATATTATTCCTCTTTACAAGTGTACGCGAGTTAAAGACTGCGTACCTCTTTGGTTTCTTTGCAAACTGTCTGTGTTTGATTAGTCCGCTTGCAATTCTTGTTGGTTTTTTGGATGTACGGACGGTCATTGATGTGAATACAGTCGTACAATGTATTTTGGGCTGACTATCGCTTTTATTAGGTACACGTAAGCAGCTGCACTTTGAGCTTCAAATACAAAAATTTAAAGCAGCGTATGTTTTTTGTTATTGAATGAAGATCACAAATAGAAATTCGGTAACGCCTTTTATCCCAAAATGGTGGTGATGGTAGAAACGTAATCAGTGCCTCTCCACAGGGTTAGATAGAGGTGCACACAAAGCATCCATTTTTCGCTATATCGAGAACAAACTCCAAACTCCGGATTGATACTGAGCAGAGTAACTCAACATCACAATGACCTACAGAGTAGTTTTATATCTATAACTCACGCATTATAACTTCACCACCGAAGCATTCAGAAGCAGTCCTACCAGTGGCGAAAAGTCCATATAACCGAATTCCTACAGGCTTCCTTTTATGTAGAATTTATGTAGTCTAATTGTCTTTTAAACAATTTGCAGACTGCATTTATACATATTAGAACCTATGTGTTGTGTCTTCCCTGTCAGAAAATTTCACCTTTCGTCACTGAGTCCTACTGATAGTATGGTTATTTTTAAGGTGTTTATCAGGCAGCTACGACCGAACCTGCAAGCTGTGGAACGTGGAAACAGGCAAAGAGCTGAAGTCGTTCACGGGTCATCAAAATGTCGTCTATTGCGTCGGTTTCAATTTTCCCACGTGGTTAGTGAATATTTATTTAGATACCTGTTACAATATAATATGGATTTCAACAACTTAGAATGATAGAAATTTTTGTCGCACATCCAAATTTACGAAGCAAATTATATATACTTAACAAACATTTGATAGACTCAGGTTCGAAGTACACTCAAAGTAACTTGATTATGTAGCACAAATCTATACAAAAAAACAAAAATATTGGCTATAAAACATAATATTAATGATTCGCCATGTTTTTAATATTTCTCTATAATAACAGTGGAATTTTTTTAAATGTTTTTAGTAAGTAATAAAAATATCGGTATGCAATATTTCTCATTCGTCAAAACTAATAATAAAATGTTTTTTTTTTTCTTTCGTACTCAATTGGTAACATTAACGAACATGACATTTATTTATGGAAAATATTATTTATTATAAATATGTTTATCTTAACCTCTACAGGAAATTATATTACATAAGTACGTTGTTATCTAGTAAATAGTGTATTTTTCACAGTAATCGAGTGCTGACCGGATCGTTTGACAAGTCAGCCAAGATCTGGGACCCGGAGACGGGGGAATGTCTGGCCACACTCTGGGGACATCGAGGAGAGGTGGTCGCCGCGCAGTTCAGCGCGAAGGGTGATCTCGCGGCCACCAGCTCCATGGATCATACCGCCAAACTCTATGATGTTAGAACTGGTAAGGGGGTTAAGCAAGAAATGATTGTATAGAGTATTTCATAATGTCTAATTTTGTACTTTTTGGAGAAATTAATTTAAAAACAATCATGCTGCTCGCCTGACTTTAAGCGCCATAAACAGCTTTTCAACTTCACGCCTTATTCTAATTTATAAATCACGTTATTATGTAACACTTTACCAATAATGCGTGTTTTTGGGAGATTTACTGAGAATTACATATTTTTATTAGCTTAGTACATCATTTAAAAGAATCAACATTTGTTTTTTTTTATTTTCGCTTAAGGTAACGAAATCCACACCTATACTGGTCATACTGCGGAGGTTATTGCGTTACAATTTGACCCCAATGAAGGGCAGAGGATGATCACTGGCTCATTCGACGGCACCATATCCATGTGGGATACCAGGGCTAAAGAGTAAGTTGAAACAAACGCGCCTGACAAAATATTTATAGCAATATTATTTACGAGATATGCTATGATAAAAAGTTAAGGCGAAGATTTAGAACTTGGAGACTAGTCGTAATTACTAAACAATAGGAATAAAAAAACTTATTTCATTGCAGTGGGGCTGACGAGTAGTCTACATAATAAATTAAGTAATACTTTAACAATTTTATTTGCGGCCTTGAAGGTCTACAGTACAGAATTGGACGAATAGAATCTAAAAATTAATGCAAGCCCTCGTTGTTAGTGTACTAAAACACATACTATGATTATTTACCTACACTCATTTTTTACCAAGGCCTGCATCGGCCAAGGTCCATTCAGGCCTTGAACTTTGCTATCAAATATTGCCGATCATTTACCTAATCTAATAGTTTTACCTAACATGTTTAATGTTTGTTGTGTGCACTTGATAAATCTACGTAAAATAAATTCGCTTTTGTTACTTTTTAAGGCACTCAGTAGTAAAATTTCCACCACATTAGAGTGCTAGAGGTCAACTAAAATCAAATGCTAGTGATAGGATATCTGTATCCCCCGGATAACCACCACCGAAATCAAGGTGCAAAACATTAGTGTAGTAGTAGTGTGTAGTGGTGATGGCTGATCCTCGAACACGACACATGTGATATTCGGCTGAATATACACACATCCGGTTTCAATCATCAAATTATGGCTGCCTTGGGTTAATCATCTCTCGTCAGTCGACACTGTATCTCGACCCAACTTCAGTTACCACCAAGTCACATTGCCGTAGCCATATTATTACAAAAATCGGTCTCCCTAGATTCGTATCCACTGGTAGTGGGTATAAGAAACCAATAGATATAACTTTTGTAATATGAAAATATGTACATTGTACAGTCAACAGTGAGACGCGTCGCCCTCATATGAATATGAATTATAATTATTGACTAACATAACATAACATAACATAACTAAAATACTAAACATAACTAAAATATTCCCACGAAAGGCTGCTAATCCCAAATAATACTTACACAGCCGCGTGGCAGTGCTCCAAGGTCATGATGGCGAGATATCCAACGTGCAGTTCAACTGGGACAGTTCGCTGGTGGGCTCCTCGTCCCTGGACGGCAGCGCGAAGCTATGGGACGCCAGGAAGACGTCGTGCCTGGCTACTGTTGCAGGCCACACTGATGAGGTCAGATCTCGACTCCTTTTAGATGATACTTAAAATCGGGGCTATTTTGAAAATGGAAGGAAAGGAAATTTAGAAAAAGGTACATGAAGAAAGGGGGAGGTGGGTACATAAATTATGGACTTACAACTTTCGAGAATTACTTAGCGTGTCCTAAAAAAGGACTGACATTAAAGGCCTGCTTACAATAATATCGAAATGTGTCTTGACACGTGTGTAGATACAGTTTACTGGGTTACTGTGTTTCCATACAAAAGGCATAAACAACGCGCGTTGTGAAATATTTATACAATATATTATGACACGTGAATGGATTTTTATTATAAAATGTAACTAAACAAAGTATATCAACAGATTCAGGGATAAATTAGTAACATTGAAGAATAAGTATACCAAAAAAAAAGGCTATAAATAATATTTGTTTCATACTAAAACGATACATAACAATAGCTGGAATAATAAAGCAGTGGTTAGCAGCGTTAATAAAAACATCAGCCGCCACTTTACCTGGACCTCCGCTTACCAAGTGATACAATGGGGTCACTTTACCGAGTCTGTAAAAAAAATTATATCTTTTGCATCAGGTGTTAGATATCTGTTTCGATTGGGCCGGCAAACGGATGGCGACGTCGTCGAGCGACTGTTCTGCGCGCGTGTACGACGTCAGATCAGACTTCAAGGAGCTCGCCGTCATGAGGGGACATCGGGAAGAAGTCTCTAAGGTACTGGATAAAACCTATATGAACAATTTATTTGCAAACACTTGGATCGGGAATGGAGGAATGAATTGACTGTAATGCAAGCAGAAGGTGGTAAAGTGATTTACATTTGAATGACACTTTAATTCACAACAGCTAACGTTTTTATGTTTGTTATTCCTATTCCATCTTTTGTCTATTGACGAAAAATTTGAATGTTCTTCTTTATGATATATCGATGTCTTCAGGTGTGCTTCAGTCCAGCTGGAGGTTGTCTCCTCACCGCGTCAGCTGATCGCAGCGCCAGGATATGGAATACAACTACTGGAAATTGCATCCAGGTAAATTTAAATAAGACCACCATATTGTAAAATTACCGTACACATCACATAGTTACTCATAATCTTTAAAAGTAGGAAAACAATTAAAAAAATAGATCACCGTTGTAAACTAAATTTTATTTGGAATAATATATTGTTAGGTTATGAAGCGATTTTGATTTAAAAATAACCATTTCTGATTTTAGAAATACTTACATAAAGATTTCACCAACCACATCAATATACAAACAAATGTCAATGAACAAATGCATCGGTCTGTGAAACACTCAGTATTTTTATATCACAAAATTATTTGTATCTCAAAAATATATTTTGTTTCTGAAAAAGATTCACATAAGCAAAGCCGCGGACAGAGTCTATTTTGTATTACTTCTAGGTGCTGTCAGGTCATCAGGGCGAGATCTTCTCTTGCGCCTTCTCGTACGCCGGAGACGCCATCATCACCGCCTCCAAAGACAACACCTGCCGAATATGGAGATGATTGGACTGGTGGATGTAACACTGCAATGAAATAATTGAAGTGTTTAAACTTTTTAAAAGTGATTAGGTATAACAATAGCTAATTAAAGTCTGCACGATGCTAAAGTACGTACACAAAAATTACTCAGTATGGTAATAATAAGTAAGTAATTTGATTAGCACGCTATACTTATATATATTTTTTTTGATACCTATAATATAAAGGAAAATTTACGGCATCTAAAAGTTTGCACAGAACTGTGAAAATGCGCTCAAAATTTGATAAGTTATAAGCCTTTGACATTTGGTGGAAGGGGAACCTAAGGTAAATTGTAGTTAGATATTTAACATAAATTAGTCCTAATTTCACATTGACATAAACACTACGCCCAATCCGATTCCTACCAAAGGACCAAAAGCCGCGTGCCACGCCGAAAAAAAGTTGAGAATGAAAAAAAATGCAATTTTTTTATACGAAAGAATGAGGAAGCTGATAATGACACACGGCCGGCAGTTGACGTCATGCATTAACGAGATGGGTGAGACGTGGGGTGCATCCACGCGGCGTGCAAGTTAAATGCACGTAGTTATTAACCGCCTACGACACATGAATCAGTTCGCATTCTTTGCAATGAACGTCTGGCAGATGTCTTGATATCCTGATCTGTTAGAATCAGTTATGATGAATTTCTTAAACTTATTAGCCAGAAGATTTAGTAAGGTAACTCACTCGTATTGATCTTACCCTCGCATATTTCTTACCCTTGACTCCTACTTCGGACTTCCTCATATCATTTGCATGCTCATATACGCGGAAGCATGTGCAGCAGGCCAAGGCATAAAATATATCCTTGATAGCATTCATACACTGGGGACTAAACGGCCCTGCAAAGATTTCCTCTCCGTTTTATTAGTCTCCTATCTTCTTAACTTTCTTCTTCGCCAAGGGAAGGTTAAGAAGATGGTACAATCTTTTCCCATGATTCTTTCCCTTTGTTCGGGTTCCAATAGCTGTAATTATTACGTTTGATCGTCTGTATCACATTTGCAATGACCCCCGATTCCAGCAAAATACCCGCAGTAACCATCACAGATGCTTTTGACCTCGCTTGTCCAGAATCGTGAGACATTGATAGAAGTTGTTGCTCAACAATAGCCAAGAGAAAATTCACAAGATGCGGTAGAACAGTTTGGTATTTAGTTACGATATTACAAATGAATTTAGTACACAGGATTGCCTTGAAAAGCACAATAAATTTAGTCAATAAAATATAAGGTAATTATTTAAACAGCATAGATAAAAAATGTTTCTAGGCACTCTTCATGAATGTTAATTAAATGAATAGCTAATTATACATTATTACAAAAGTATAGGGCATAACGCAATTGGCCCCGCGCTTATAGAGTTCCGTACCTCAACACTTAAATTATTTTCTGATACGACATTAAAAATGATTGCGCTGACATTTTTTTAAATTACAGCTAACCAAGTAGAATGCAGGTATTAAAGTTAAGTTGTTATTTGGTTAACCGTTGATGACTATATCGTCGAAAAATAACCTATTTTAAGATGCTCCTCCTAGCAAAACTATGCGCTAACCGTATTTTTTGAGCCATCTACTCGCAATTTGTGAAACATAGATAAAAAAAAATGAACATCATATTTTTACATTTTAATGCAACCTTGGTGGTTTATTTTTTTATAATGCGAATATTGTGTTATTAATTTCACAATACAAATACCACAAAAATGGTTGATTTCGTGCATCGCCTCCTAAAGTACAAATAATTTTAATTAGAACCCAACACTAATCAATAGAAAATTTAATAAGAAATATTTGAGTAAAAGACTTAAAATAGATTAAAGTAATTATTTGTAAATTTTTGCGTATTCCCGTTGTAGCTCGTGCACCGAAAATGTATGGAACGAATACTCAAGGCCGTTTGCTAGGGGGCGGTTCTTAATAGAGCTTCTTATAGCACAATAAGTTCTAATAATACACTGCAATATGCACTTAAAGATACAAGAGACAATGCTATCAGCACAAATAATGTTAATACTGTAAAGCATTTCGGCTATGTTTTTATTACATATTTACTAATAAAACGTTTAATAAAATTGTGTTTTTGTATTATCTCCAAAATCGAAGCCGCACCAATTTAAATATTATGTTTGTAGTTCGATATAAGAGCTCTTAAAAAAGAACTAGGTACTCTAGGAAATCTTTAAACTGCCCTCAAGCGCTAAGTTGGCAGCTCTGAATTCAGGTTCACACCAGCCTACTACATCTCTCGCAGTCATCATTGTGCGGTCCTACACAACAAACACAGCCTTAGAAAGTTCGAGATCTTCGAATTTTGCTAGGCATTCCCATAATTCACTCGATCACTCCCAAAAAGTTCACTTCGTATTACTTATTATTAATATTCTAATATACATTGAGTTTTAACTGTGTTTAAATTAGGTCATTCAGACAAAGTGGCGAAGGGTGAATTTTTCCGAAAGAGCCCTACACAAGATTCTATAAGTATCGATGCGAATACGATCTGCAAATCTTTCTAATGATAATTCGATTTTACATAAATTACGAAAAGGAAGCCGGCAGGAATCAGGTTAGATAGACTTTTCGCCACAGGTAAATTTTGAGCCAAACAAGGAACACCTCGGAAACAAATATCCTACATTCAGGTGAGGTGTCAGCGTTTCGAAATTTATTATACGATTCGTTAACCCGTACGAGTACTTATTGAAAAACGTTAGGCTGATTTGTGTTCCGACTGTGGTACCGACAACTCACAATATGGCGGTACATCGCACTCCTCACTCTCCTCGCCCTCGCGCGCTCCGAACACGAAGTGGTGCACGGTGCCCTTAGATCACTTCGGATTCGCGACAAACACCACGTTCAAGATCAAATATTTGGAATGTGACGACTACTGGGACATGGGCGGCGGGCCCATATTCTTCTACACCGGGAATGAGGTTATTAAACATATTCAAGCCTTTATAAATGACTTTGATCGAAATATCGCGAAAAGGATGCGGGCCGCTTCCAGATCAGAAAATCGGCCCATGTTCAGCAGTGGACATCCTGCGGCTGATGATGATAATGATGATCTCGGCAAGGAACCAACCCTAATAAAGTTTAAGTGCATAAGGAGATGTTGTTCAAAGCCCAAACTATTATGCACCTAAACATCACCTAGGTTCGCGAGGACCTCGGCCGCCAGCACTCTATAAGTTCAATTGGGGGGATGTGTTCTATGATAGCCCCTGTACATGTATTATGTGAATGTTTCGAACAACAATTTGTCGCTTGATCATGGTGTAGCAACCATTATCTATTTATGTGTGCACTAGAACGTCGTATGACCACAAACTAAAATTGAAATAGATTTATATAGCTTTCGTTTTGGATTACGGGGCACCACGAAGCCTTTAACTCAGACTACCGATGTGGAGAGGAAGTAACATTATACTGAACAAAGGTGTTCGGAAAACCACAGAATGACGTTCCATATAGTTTAACTTTAGGTTAAGTCATTTTCGAGTGTAGTGTAGTGGGAGTTTGTGGTTTGTTTTTAAATCTGCAAATCTTAAAGAAAACTATTTTTTATAACAGCTCCTCACTCATGCTGCCTGGTTCATTCATTTTACCATCTAAAATAAACTAATATGCAGAAAAATATTCTTATCATGAATAAATTATGCGGGGTACGTTATACTTAATTAGGTATGTAAAAATAGACTGTAATAATTAACAGCACCGTACGGCTCACTATACCTATTAAATATTTCTTTCTTACAGGAGCTACGTAGCGTGTGCAAATACTTCCCAATGGCTACGTCAGAGCTGGAATCTTTGTGGTCCAACTAATTCTCCTATAGATGTCGAATTTCTGGTGCAGTTCCTAAAGTCCATGTACGTGAGAACGGCGATGGTGAATTATCCCTACGCTTCAGATTATGTGATGCCATTGCCCGCGGAACCTGTGGAAATCATTTGCCAGTATTTAAACGAGAGTTTGACGGACAAAAAGCTTTTGGAAGTGCGTGTTTGCTATACAGGATTTCTTTACACAAATCCACGCCTTTTAACCCCGCAAGGGTAGGCAGAGGCGTAACTGGTGCACTAAATTGTTGGCGTGTGTATACCGTCACGTAATGTAATAATGGGTGAACCCTATCGCACTATCAAGTATTAATTCCGGACTGATACTTTATAGAAAAACCCAATATCACCTTACCCGACCCGGGGATCGAACCCGAGACTTCAGTACTGATGTCATACCGTGATATGACGCCACCGAAACAATCATCAGGATTTCTTTATTCCTATATTTTTCGCCTGGCAAAGTACACTGTTCCGGGTTCTAAACATGGTGTTAGGTTGATTATATTGTTATCTAACAACAGATGCTGCGATCCGCAACAGTGACCAGAACAACTGTTTACTGTTTTGCACGATCACGGACTGACCAAAAATGGGTATCGTCGGACAAGCACTCTTTCATAAACAACCAATCCAAATACTAAATAAGAAAATATTTTACGTATTTTTGTGTTGTTCATGGCATTGACGTTACGGACAGGAATGTACCTATGTAATTAATTACCGAAATCAGAAATAAAAAAGTTAATTTGAATATGCAAAGATTTACGAATGGTTTATTTGAAAAATATATTTTAGGTCTTCTACTACCAAAATGAGCTTTATTAAATTGTCGATCTAATATTGTTGGCAGCAAATTAAAGTGAAATTTTCATTATAAAATTATAAAACACTATCCATATTATAAAATTAAAGAACAGAAATAAAGATATTAATAAATAATGTATTTTTTTCTATGTGTATTATATATTTCGAATAGATAGAAAATGCTTAGCCTAACGTTTCACTGGCCTTTACGCCAAAATATTTAAATAATTACTTAGTACTTGCCATTGTACTTATTTACTAATCAATATTATTTTATTAATTTCAGGCGATAGGAAAAGTTATTTTGGTGTTCGTAAACAATCAAAAGGAATGTTTAAATTACACAGAAGGTGCCAGTTATAGATTTGAACACATTATTGGTTGGAGTTTTCAGGTAAGGATGAATAAAATGCATAAGCAATGACTTATAATCTATTCTAAACTAATGTAAATTAGGACGCGTTAAGAAACATACTCTAATGTTTGTATAAATGCGAAGTGTATATGAAATATTATTTAAACAACTATTCCCTCATTCAAGAATAGTAGGTAAGCTAAATATATCAGATGCTATTAAAACTTACTCAATATGAAATTCGGTGCCCATGTTGCTAATGCAATAATGAGTCTACCCAGCTTTTAATATCTGCGAAGGCAATCTCGTGTTGATCCAGGTAGGGCAAAACAGAAGTTACTTACATTATCCTTTCATAATAGTATACTGAGACAGTCCCAAAAAATTAACACATACAATATATATTTTGGATATATAGGTAGAAGCGCCAACTATTCTTCCCTGAGTCAAGACTCCGCAAAATATTTAAAGCCTCAAACTACCTTTTTCAGGCTTGCACAGAGATAATAACACCCATGTGTGCTACAGGAGTGACAGATATGTTCGAACCATCTCCGTGGAGCTTCGCTGAGCACGTCGAGTTGTGTCACAATATGTATGATGTGTACCCTCGGCATGACATGGCTAGGATAGAATACGGAGGCGCCAGGCTGGAAGCTGCTTCCAA
The DNA here is from genome assembly GCF_014839805.1 of Manduca sexta. Lineage (NCBI taxonomy): Eukaryota > Metazoa > Arthropoda > Insecta > Lepidoptera > Sphingidae > Manduca > Manduca sexta. The sequence continues at coordinate 2,888,531 of NC_051139.1, forward strand.
TATCGTATTTAGTAATGGTCTTCGAGACCCTTGGGCGGCTGGTACGTGATTAAAATCGTTACAAATCCATTTAAATTTGAAAGTGGGTAGGTAACTTTTTTTTTATAAAATTTCATGGCTCCGCAGGACGAAATTCGACGAAGTTTTGGAACTTATGAAGGATATCTTGAGTTCCAATAAAAAATATTTAATATTATGTAATGTTATTTTATTTAAAAACACTTTTAGGTTAAAATAGGGCAGAATCTAAGTAGCTTAAACGCTATCAAATTTATTAGGAAGATATTATGAAAGCCAACACCTAGTAATATATAAAATTAAATGTGTGGATGTCGCTATGGATTTCAAAACAACTGAGGCGATTTTTATAACGTTTTAGGTAATCTTCAGAAGTTTATTAGCGATCGGACGACAAAAGAGTCATCTGGCTATAGATAATACCATAAAACCATAATAATCATTTTACAGGGGGAATCTTGAAGGACATAAACGACTCAGTCAAGGCAGTTGTTCTCGACGATGCTGCTCATCATCTGGACCTCATGGCTAGTAACCCCGCTGACCCTCCTTCCGTGAAGATGGCCAGGCATGTCCACAAAGATAACATTCGCAAATGGATCAATGAGTTCAATAACAATTGTGACAATGAACGTGAAGCGTTGTAGAATTCTGGTTTGCAGCTGTTTTCAATAAACGATCCCTATCTCAAACTTCAATCCCGGTTCCGAGAAAGAACCAATCAAATAACTCATTTGTAAGCATGTCAAAAATACTTTGTTCTAATTGGCCCATTTTTGAAAAAGATCGAAAGAACGTTTGGGTTCGTTGTTTGAAAATGGCGGTTAGACGACATTTGTTAATAAAAATGTATTAAATACTTAACTATAATTCGAATATTTTCTTTAATACACACACAAACAGGCCTTTTATCCCCAAAAGGGTAGACACTTTGTCCGACCCAGAATTCGAATCCGAAGCCTCAAAGGGAAGTTGTTCTACGCATACAATGCAACTACGCCACCGAGGCAGTTGTAATATTAATAGTTTTTAATACAAAATAATTAATTATTCACAATAGCCGTGTGATAGCCTAGTTAAGAATGAAACAAACTGCCGAGACCTAAGGTCCGTAGGTTCAAAACTCAAGGAACACACCTCTGACTTTGTATTGTTTACAATATTAGTTATCAATAATTATTGCTCGCTTTGACTGTGAAAGACAACATCATGAGGAAACATTACTAAATAAATTTCTGAAGAAGAGGAATGAAGCCAGTGCCAGTGCCTACCCACATTACGCCAACATGGCAGACCAAGACATAAACTCACTTATCAGATGAGAAGTCCTAAGCCACCAGTAAAACAGTACACAGGTCTTGTATATCATTATTTTTTATACTATAAAAAAGATAGGTGTAAATAAAAAGAAATAGTGTCATCGATATAAACGGACCAATCGGTCACATCCTGCCCCGACGCTGAGACAAGGGTCAAATGAACTTCGATAACGGGGTATACGCGCTCACAAGTGTTCTATTTCTACATTTTGCTCAATCGACTGACCCAAAATTAGGCACGTCACCTTAAACATCAAAGACTTTATCAGTACAAGCCTATAACTTAAATTATACTCTTGTACTGTATCAACTTGACATTTCTAGAATATCATAAGAAAAACAAGCCCCAGACCTTAATATAGTGTCGACTCAACCCAGAATACTGATGAATTTTGAATTACTTTCCAAAATAGGTACCTCTCTTTTTCGAAATCTGAAGCTGTCATTTCAAATATGTGCTCTCAAGATGAAACTTATCTTCCATTCTTAAGCAGTACCATACGGTTCATTTTATTTTAAAATTCCTGACTCGCATTGCTGTTCATTAAATAGATGGGGTGCTTACAATCAGCCGAGAAACCAGTTTGTATTGTTAATCAATACAAAAACATAACCCTCATAGTGGAACATTCTTCAATCGCATCACAAGCCACTGCGCAAATCTTATATTACTATGACCGAATAACAAAACAATTACTGAGTTACCTTTTTACAAAGACATTAAACCAAATTTTTGAAAGTACCAATTGGTACCTAATAAGATGCTGTTGGAAATATCCGTTTGACAAGTAATATATTTACAGAAAATATGCTAATATTACGTACAAATCGATACGGAGAAAATATGAAGAATTTCAAAATTGATGTTTTGCTATTTCACGGTAGATTGAGTAAACATCACATAAGCGCAAATTTTTTGTATAACAATCTTCAATGTCCGCTCTATATAAACATAGAACTCTTTGCCATTTATAATAATAAAAAATGTAAAGTATGTTTCGCTAAACATTTAAAATAACTTGACAACAGGACTGTACAAATTGCATAACGTTACACTAAGCGCGAACTTTAATACGAACCGTCGGCTCGCGCGGTGAGGACGTGTAGTATCGTTGTGTTGATTTGTGTCCTGACTCACAATGTGGCGGTACATCGCACTCCTCACACTCCTCGCCCTCGCGCGCTCCGAGTACAGATACAACACGAAGTGGTTCACGGTGCCCTTAGATCACTTCGGATTCGCGACAAACACCACGTTCAAGATCAAATATTTGGAATGTGACGACTACTGGGACATGGGAGGCGGGCCCATATTCTTCTACACCGGGAATGAGGTAAGTATTTTCAAATTTATATTCGTTAGTAGAAATTTAGAAGATCACTCCTTGTTAATCTTCTGTTTGTTGACGTTGTTTCATCGCCATGTGATAGAGGACGATGTAATAACCTTAACAAATACCTCCAGTAAACAGATATATATCAATATCTATCGCGTCACACTTTTTCGAATTAAAAACCCACAATTATATTTACACCACGCGAACTGAGAATTTAGGACCTCGCCATTTTCAAATATCTTCCTTTTCCATAGTATATTTTATTATATTAAGCTCTGTGGTGTGACCATATAGTAAATAATATACTACAAAAGATAGGTGACTAACATTTCCATGTAAATTATTGTTATTATTTAGAATTTGAATGTTGTAACCATAGTAACGATGAAGCTTCAAAACGAGTTATGAATTATAAGTACCCTCTTATTATAATTGAAAACAACGTTTAAAATGCCTTTAGATAAAGTATGAATTATGATGTCATATATTTAGATAAAACATTTACGATTGTGAATATTTTCCTGTAAATACCTTATACAAATAATAAGTGTTGTGTTAGCGTTACTATTTTAGATATTTCAACAATAGATTTATGTACTAACCGTAATAACAACTATGTTACAATAAAGAATTGATTTTATTCATTCCGTTTTAGTGTACAAGTTTCCTGAAATGTTTCCTTTACAAATGAGAAGGAATATATTTTGTTATTGTTTATGCCGTCAAACAGATGAATCACGTAATGATGATTACTACCGCACATAAACACCCACAATTCTACAATAATATAGGATGCGATACCGACCTTACAGAAAAGGAATAGGCATTAGGCAACTGGATAGTGCGGGAGGTTATATTCTGGATATCGTCAGGGTTAGTGCGATAGCTCATTAGTGACAAAAAAGTTTAGAATTATAAATCTAACGTTTATTACAGTAAGAATCAATTTCAAATGGTCTCCAAGACACAGGCTTTGCCTAGTTTGGGGCCCCGTGTTAAATAAGTTTTAAAATCGCAAACAAACACACATCTGAAAAAAAATGTTGCTAATTAAATCTTGTGCCAAATAAAGATTATTATTATATTATCTCAACATAGGTATATACAATAAAAAAAAACTGTCGCGGTATTGCACTATCTCTGAGGATATCTCACTCAACAAACGCAACAATAAGCGATCGCATCATGCATAATATCATTTCTGTAGAACAATAATAGGTAATTCCCCAGCCAAGCCGACCTATTTTATGCTGTAGATAAATGCCTACATGGTTAACGGCGATTTGGGACCATTGTGACCTTTTTATGCTGTAAGCAAGTGTCTACAATGTGGTTAACTTTAAGGCGATTTGGTACCATCGCTTGTGGTTAATATTCGACCATTATTTTCTTCCAATGATGCAATGAATCTTCGCTCTCCCAGCCATGGATGTGATGAAAATACTTTCATTTGTTCGGATATAACATAATATTAGCGAGTACCTGCCCTATTCATGTCACATAACAGCTGCCGAAGAGCTAAGAAACGAAAGGTCGTTAGTTCAATTAAATGTCGGGACATAAATTGCGAAATGCAATTATGCATTTCGCAATTTATGTTAATATTTCAAAGTATTTAAATTGTAAGTCTTCTTCACTAATTAATGATGTTAAATTAAGTAATTTTAAACAAGAGGCGGAACAAGAAAATACAGCTACTCGGTAAGATAGCATTTTCTTTTTAAATTTAATTTAATTTCAAAATTAATATTTCCCTAATCATTGTAAGAATATACCTCACTTTCAATATTTTTGTAATCAAAATTATATAGGTAGTTTACTAGCACAAATTTGTAATAATGGTATGCATTAAAAACAGGAAATGATGAAACATTAATTAGTTTTTCATTCATTTATTAGAAGCGCGAAAAGATGGCATTCAAATCATAGTTTTTAAAAAATTTCATGTCGAAATAAGAACCTCCTCGTTTTCCTGAAGTCAGTTATAAAGAGCATCGTCCACGCTGCAGCGCCTAAGAAACAATAGTAGCGGCATATTTAACATGATTTCCGAGCGTTTTGACTTTCATAATATCCAAAACTATTGGTTGAACACGATTTTAGGAAATAATGTAGCTTTTTAAATATAACAGTTTTATTTAATTTTCTTCTATTTGAGCGGATATAACAAATCATATTTTGTATATGAATTATAATAATGTGTTATTAATAATGAAAAATAATAATTGAAAATTTGAATGTAAGGGGCAATCACTGAAATTGCTGATCTGATTCTGACTAGGACCTAGGTAACTGACTAGGATTCTGACTAATTCTATTTTTCTGTAGAATAAATTTAAATGTTAATAAAACATTTAAGTACACAGGTACTTAAAAAAATATTTCAAATATGTTTTACGAAAACCAAAACAAATTTAATTAGTTAGAAAATCCAACGGCTTTTATTATCTCAGGTCAAAGTTGGTTCGTCAACTTGGCAAAATCAATATGACGTAATAACAAAGCACTGATTATTATAAAAACATTGATAACCCTTCATTATCGCGTGAATAAATATAAATCTAAACATATTATTATGTCGAAAAATATCCTCAATAAATTAACTGACCCTACACTACAAATCTTTTGTCATGACTCAGTAATTACAGGAGACTTATATTTTTAACCCCTCTAGGGAAAGAAGGGATGTATCAATGGGTGTTATAAGGTGTGTATCAATATATGTGTCTATATATTTGCCTTTAAGCACGTAGAGCCGTTGGTCTTGCACCTGATCTCTCTTCGGTCATGTCGGATTGCCGTCTCTCTGGACTATGATAATGAAGGAACACAGACTGCACCTGTGTATTGCACACACACTTGTGCACGATAATACCTCTTGCGTATCTGGCTGGTCCCCATTAAGGTTGGCCGCCATGGCCGAAACGTGGCTAGGAGGGATTCTCTTCATGTCTGCCTGTGGCATGATAATTCCCAAACGAATGGACTGATTTTCATATGAATTTTGTTTGAAAGCTGAATTTTTTGAATGAAGAGCGTGGAACGGCGCTCAAAGTACAATAAAGATCTCTAAAGATTAAACAAAGAACGGCACGCGATTATAGTCTCCTCTCCACTATGAGAAGTATCATTAACTTACATTTGCTAAAATGTCCTTCAAAATTAGAAATAGACAATGCCGTGGTACATAGACTGTCTCGGTAGTTATATTGCATGCGCGGTACGACAGCGCTCTGAGGTCCTGGGTTCGAATCTACCGGTCGGGCAAAGTGATATTTGGGTTTTTCTGCTCAGTATAAATGCGGCGATAGCCTAGTTGGGTGTGGAATGGACTGCCAAGCCGAATGTCCGCAGGTTCAAATTCCATGGGCACACACCTCTGACTTTTGTAAAATCATGTGTGTATTCTTTGTGAATTTATCGTTCGCTTTAACAGTAAAGGAAAACATTGTGAGGAAACCTGCACATCTGAGAAGTTCTCTATAGGAATTTCGAAGGTGCGTGAAGTCTACCAATCCGCACTAGGCCAGCGTGGTGGACTAAGGCCTAATCCCTCTCAGTAGTAGAGGAGGCCCGTGTTCAGCAGTGGGAAAGTATATAATACAGGGCTGATATTATTATCAACTCGGAGTCTGGAATTTGTGCCCGATATGGCGATAGGCTCGCCTCCTATCACATGAGACGGAACACACTTGGCGAAAAGTAGGTGCCTTGGTTGCGCCTCTGCATACCCATTGGGGAATAAATGCGTGATGTTGTGTGGTACATAGGTATTTCATTTTACAGACACGCACTTGCAACTTGTTTACACAGAGTAAATTGTTTGTTTGTTTTACAGGGTCAAATTGAAGTGTTTGCGAACCACACTGGCTTTATGTGGGACATAGCTGCTGAATTTAAAGCAAAAATAGTCTTTGCTGAACATAGGTGAGTATCACTAAATAGTTTGAACACTATAAATTATTAAGGTTTATTTCAACGTCAACTATTTGATATTTCTTTGCCCGGAATTTAAACTTTAGCGTAGTGGTCATAAGAGGTTTATAGTTAATACTGATCGATATTTATTGCAAAAACAGAAGGTTAAAATTTCAAACCATTTTATATAAAAACAATCTAATGACACATTCTTGTGTGCATCAAATTCATATTTCTGCTATTATTATGTTATTTTAAACATATTAAGTATACCTAGAAAACGTTTCCTATACAATTAATTTAACTAAGGTAAGTAAATAAAAAACATATTATATAACATTTCAGGTACTATGGCGCTTCAATGCCATTCGGTGACAAATCATTGGACAACCAACACATAGGGTATTTGACATCAGCTCAAGCGCTGGCCGATTATGCAGAGTTGATAAATTACCTCCAAAAAAATGCACTGAAACCAAAATACCCAGTTATTGCGTTTGGCGGTGAGTAATTAGTTTAAGAACACAGAAATAACCATTTGGAATGCAATCAAAGATGCTGACTTCACTCGACCCGAAAATACCTTTTCTTCTTTTGTTTCACTAATAAAGTAATTTACTACTAACGCTGAGTCTTTGAGGGTGGAACCTGACGGTTATGTTGGGTTCGCCGGCCTTTTGAGCTGCCCGGCGAGATGGTAAATGTCCGAGAACCTACCACTATAATATACTATATCAATAATATCAACTTAAACTCCGTGGTTGCCACCTTTGGCACATTAAGGATGACTGCCGACTTTTTCAAATGAAAAGTGTCTTGTTGTCTACAACCGCCTCTGCGCAGTTCCGCTTAGTGCCTGTTTTCTGTTGTGAGAGGGGCTCAAGAACGCCTGCGCCTCAAAGGACAACCTCGGCGTCAACGAGAGCATGATGCCTACCAGCCACACCAATTAATATCATCGCAAATGACTCCAATACATAAATCATTAGCATTTAATCGGTATAACACTAGCCTTGATTAAAATGTACTTTCTCTGAATATTTTTTTTAAAAAGAAGTGTTATCTTCTCGGTATCGTAGAATGATTAACACATCCCAACACTTTCGTTTCCAGGGTCATATGGCGGCATGCTCGCGGCGTACTTTCGCATGAAGTATCCCCACGTGGTAGCAGGAGCTATAGCAGCATCAGCACCCATACACATGTTCCCTGACATGGTACCCTGCGAGGTGTTCAACAGAATAGTAACATCCAGTTACAAAGTAGCCAATTCTAAGTGCGCTGACAATATAAAAAAGTCCTGGAGTTTCATTAGGTACTTATATTGTTTATTCTTTAATGTACTAATATTAACTACCTACTTGGTACTTATATCCCTAGCGTGGCAGTAAGTTAATAGAACTTTAATAAATATTTCGTGCAACTAGTGTTTAGACCTCAACGGACAATTAATTTGATTATTGTATTCTTTTTCAAGTTTAAAAGATATACGTAGGTACCTTATCGAATAAATTATACTAGCAAACGTATTTAGCAAAAAAAAACAATCAAGAGGTTATCATTGAATCGGCCGAAAATTGATATAGTCTACCTATCTAATAGGAAATACAATATTGCTACAAAAGACAACCGATACAATGCGTACCTACGTCATGTAAACAAACGATACTGTTTCAAGGAGAGTCACATCGGAAACAATGTACCCTTATTACTAGAACATTATACTTATTGTAGGTATAATGTACCTACCACCAGTAAATACTTACTGTATTTACGTATGGTAGGTCTCTCATATGTGAAGGTCTGCCTGCAATGTCTATTTCCGCCGCCAAGCAACAATGTATAGTCACTGTTGTTTTCCGGTTTGAAGGACATTGTAGCCAGTGTAACTACTGGACATCTCATGTCTTAGAATGGGGAGCGCAATGGAATACTTTAGAGTTCAAGGTGTTGGATGGTGTTTCTACTGTTTATGGGTGGTGGCATCGTTTACTATCAGGCGAACAGCAAGCTGGTCTCGTCATTCAAATAAAAAAAAAATAGGATTCCGATTAGCACATGTCTCGATTATTTGCGGCATACGGGTACAGAATGTAAATCTCTAGAATTAATGAATACTTTCACAACAGGGGCGTCGGTATAAGCTAATAAACTACGGTAGGGCTAGGTGGTACAGTGCAGCGGGGTTTCCGAGGTTAGGGCCTTTATGGACCCTGACTAGTACCTAAAACTCAAACTGAAATTGCAATTGTTAGCAACCATTCAGGGTCTCGCCCAGGAGCTTAGCTTAGCAGCTGAAACTTTTTTATAGATCACCAACCTGTGAATACTAACACTCTTACTTACCAAATAATATAATCAGGTTAATCGGGTCTACCGCTCAGGACTTGTGTTAAACACACTGGGCCAGGGAGCCCATTTTTTGCACCCGGACACTTGATTAGCTAGCTACTCCAATATAAAGCTGCAAGAAATTGTGCGCCCGGTCTCCACACCAAATGCACTGAAGTCGCTAAGCTGGGAGAATCTAATATCCCATTCGCTTTGAGACGATTTTGTTTTACAAGAGTAGAATGAGTTAACCTAGATCAATAAAAAATAAAAACCAGAATAGCACAGATCACGTCCCAAATTCACTGGCGTTGGTCAGTACACTAACAATGTTATTTCTTTCTATCAGGAGCTACGCAGCGTCTGCAAATACTTCAGAATGGCTGCGTCAGAACTGGAATCTTTGTGGTCCTGCAAATTCTACTTTACACGCAGATGTTTTGGTAGAATTCCTAGAGTCCATGTACGTGACAATGGCTATGGTGAATTATCCCTTCGCTTCAGACTTTTTGATGCCGTTGCCTGCTCAGCCCGTGAAGGTTGTCTGCCAGTACTTAAATGAGACTTTGAAGGACAAGGAACTTTTAGAGGTATGCATTTATTATGAAGGTTTTCATTTTTGTTCTCAATGTAACCTTTAATGGGATCCCAACAAAATATAAATAGGGTTATATTCTGGCAGCACTCAATCCAAATAATATTTATATTTATTTAGATTTTGGTCTTAATCTGTACGTGTATTTTGATACCAACAATTTTTTTTTCAGGGAATAGGAAAAGTTATTTCAGTGTTCACGAATAATAAGAAGGAGTGTTTAAATTACACAGAAGGTGACAATTATGGAAATTTAAATGCTAGCGGATGGGATTATCAGGCAAGAGAATTAATCAGCTTTATCGTCTCAAATACTAACAACTATATTCCGTTAATCTTCTCCTTCACATAAGTTTATTTTCTAATAGATTAATATTTCTCCGATTCTCAGGCTTGCACAGAGATGGTTATGCCCATTTGCACTACAGGAAAGAACGATATGTTTGAACCGTCTCCATGGAACTTCACTCAGTACGCTGAGGTCTGTCATAAGAAATACAACGTGTACCCTCGACCTAATATGGCGAGGATAGAATACGGAGGCGCCATGCTAGAAGCTGCTTCCAATATTGTTTTTAGTAATGGACTTTTAGACCCTTGGGCTGCAGGTAAGCGTTTAACGTAACGAAAGAGTAGACGAATTTTTGTAGAAAATATTAAGATTTTTTATGGTTTTATCGGGATGAAGATTGGTTGTTTATGGCATCTATTACAAGTAGAAAGATCGCTAGATTTCAACGATGATACCAAAATCAAGGAAGCCTGCTACCTAATCCCGATCACCGATAAACCTCTGTAAGAGAGTAGTATTCAACGCCGTAACTAGCTTTTTATACGCCTGCCGCGACCTACTATAATAGCACCCGTGCATGTCCTAAAACTTGGTCCTGGGCTGGTCTTTTTTGAGGCCCTCCATGGTCTGCATCCTATACCTAAATACTGCTGACACCGCAATAGTTACGGCACTGGTTGTACTCTGAGGTTGTACTATCGCTGTCAAAGCCGCGATCTATTGAAGCTATTGAGAAATCCATACTCCTCCGGACATAGTTATTATTTAGCCCGACTCTACCTATGGTTTAAAAATAATCTATTAGGTATTCTATCTATTTAAGATTTCACATTTATTTAACCATAAATTTCAATTTATAGGAGGAATCCTGAACAGTGTAAGCGACTCAGTAAAGGCAGTGATCATCATCGATGCTGCCCATCATTTGGACCTCATGGCTAGTAATCCCTCCGACCCTGAGTCAGTGAAGATGGCCAGGCAAATACACAAAGATAACATTCGCAAGTGGATCGACGAGTTTAATCGACAAATGGCTCATCGTAGAGCATGACTGTTGTGAAATTGTGATTTTTGACGGCTTTTTTTAATAAAAACATTTTATTTTGAGTATTTTATTGTTAAATATAGGACTATCATTCGTTTTTCCTTCTTCTATTTGTTATAATCCCAGTAGCGTAGACTAGGTTTTTGCCGCCCGGGGCCTATAACAAATATAATTAAAACATGTACAACTTCTGAGTACCGCTCTGAAATCTCGGGTTCAAATTCCAAATCGAATGGCATGAGATAGCCATCTGTTACTATTGGGTATACTCTAATGGCGTTACGCGAACCATCCGGAGCAGTATAGTCGTTCGTTCATGAATAAAAAAAGGAAAGATATGCAAACGAACAGCAAAATCGAGCAAGTACGACCTATTAAGTACTCTCAAGGAAGGTCGGCAACAGGCACAAGGTAATGCAAAAAACTACTGACTAATATTGCAGCCAAAGTGACGGGCGCATGCCTCCAAAGGCGTTCGAGTTTATAGGTGATGCTCCGATTGCCGTCCACGGGCGATGCGAGGATTGGAGAGGGAAAGTAAAAATTAAGGAGAGATTAGAATTATTTAGGAGGATGAAACGAAAAAGGTAGTATAATTTTATTGGACGAATGACAGGTATATGCCCGTTTCTAAACCCAGTCAGCAAATTGTATCAGACTCAGAAAAGTCACAGTGTCGGATATGGCAATAGACTCTCCTCCTATCGAGTTGCGGGGAAATGGACTAAAATTTCCGTGTTATTATTATCTTTAACCTATATTATTTTATATCATTTGAAATTTATTTTTATGAATTTTTGTCGAATCTTATGTACCATCGATTATTATGTACTAAATAACTAACAAAGATAATTAAATATCAATTATTTTATAGACATTCGGGTTCCAACATAGAACCAGACTTCTTTTTTTTCAAACACTTAAAAAACTATGTTGTTTTTTCGAACATAAAATTAATTAGAATAAAGGGCCATGTTTGACATTTGGTTTACAATTAATCTACATTCATAAAACTAGGCAGTATGATCGAAAGACTATAGCCTGTCCTCTGGACGAATTAAAAAAAAATGGTTTACAAATGACAACATAGTTCGAGGTTATCCAAATTGTAAATCAAAACAAGTTGTGTTTTGTAAACTAATTACTTACTTTTTATTCATTTAAATACGAAGATGTCTACTACCTGTAAATATTGCAAAGAAGAAGAAAGCAAGCAGTACCGGCCAGGGCTTGTATGTGGGACTTGTTCGTGTTTTGTGCACCTTTCATGTTTACAAAGGCCCGGCACTCCGGGAGACTTTGTTACGGATGTGTTTTTTGATTTCATTTGCGAAGATTGCGCACCAAATAAGAGCGAAGTCTTTACTAGAAACAAGTTTCCTTGGTAAGTGATAGTTAAAAATATTTAGAAACGATTTACTTACACTAAATATCGTAATTTTTAATATACCATTTGTTTATTATTAATTGCCTTATTTACTTTTATATCTTATTGTATGTTCATTTGTATCTTTAAATATCGAGTTTCCTTAATGCACTTACCCTATTTATCTCTGTACCACCGTCTCGGATACTTTTTCTTTTTATTGCTTGAATGACGAGATGAGCTTGCCGTTCGCCTGATGGTAACCGATACGACTGCCCAAAAACTGTAGAAACACCATCCAACACCTTGAAATATAAAGTATTGTTTGGTATTCCATTGCACTCGCCATCCTAAGACATGAGATGTTAAGTTGTATTATGTCCAGTAGTTAAAAAAGTAACCAACATGTTATATTAACGTTTTTTTGATTATTTATTCTCTATAATAATATACTTGTGTATATAATATAATTATCCCGGAATGAAAATGAAAGCTAAGGCTCGACCGAGACGGGTTTTTCAATCTCGGCCGAGACCGAGACCGAGACCGAGAATGAAATAAAATCTCGGCCGAGACCGAGAACCGAGACCGAGAATAGAAAAATCATGAATAAACTATAAAAAATTTGTTAACTGTATACTACAGTAGGCACTGTTTTATAAAAAAAAAACGCTTAACAATCAAAGTCTAATAACATAATATAGTATAAAATTATTTTTTTCGATATTTTCACCCTTCAAAGAGTGTCTCCTTTTATCGTACAAGTAATAACTCAGCAAAACAATTTTTATAAAAATAATTTTAACAAAAAATTAAACCGCCTTCAAAAACCACTCAAAACCTAAAAAATAATAACAGGTATATGAGGTATATAGGAAATTTAGCTCATAGATGGACTATGCAACAAATATAGCTTAACTAGCAATTTTAATTAGGCACCGACTACAAAATTGGTATCCAATATATACCTGTTATGTAGGGTTGCCAGATCCAGGCTGATCATTTCCTGGACATTTCTGGGGCCACGAACGGAATCAGAGTTTTGGTCTTTGGTCCGAGACTAAACTAAGTAGGAATTACCTAGGACTATTGGTTGATGAAAAGAAATACTTTTTTTGTAAAATCTTTTTCACTTCACCCGCACTCCGCGCTCCCCTCGCCTCTGGCTAATCGGCGAGCGACGCGAAGCGAGCCGCTCACACCTCTCCTCGCTCACCTAACGCAGTGCGAGCACGCTGTTTGGTTTGACTTTTGCAGCCGTAGTATCGTAACTTTGTGAAAAAAACTAGTATTTTTTCATTCCGGGACAGCAAAATAAAATTACTGGACACGGGACAACACGCAAAATTCCGGGACAATCCCGGAAATCCCGGCCATCTGGCAACCCTATTGTTATGTGAAATTATTTTTTGCTTTTGAGTGGTTTTTGAAGGCGGTTTAATTTTTTGTTAAAATTATTTTTAATTTAGATTTTTTGTGTTAGTAAAAAATAGGCCGTCTCGATGACGTGTTTCACTCACGATACGACTATCGCGCTCATGAGTTACACCTCTGAGTACCCCTGATAAGGGGAAAAGGTGTGATGCTATATATATATGTATGTAAGAAGTAGAGTCAACTAAACCCAACGCAAAAACACAACTAATGTGTTTCGCTCGCAGTACGACTATCGCGCTGAAATGTTACACCTCTGAGTACCCCTGATAAGGGGAAAAGGTGTGATGCTATATATATATGTATGTAAAAAGTAGAGTCAACTAAACCCAACGCAAAAACACAACTTATGTGTTTCGCTCGCAGTACGACTATCGCGCTGAAATGTTACACCTCTGCCTACCCCTGAAAAGGGGAAAAGGTGTGATACTATATATATATATGTATGTAAGAAGTAGAGTCAACTAAACCCAACGCAAAAACACAACTTATGTGTTTCGCTCGCAGTACGACTATCGCGCTGAAATGTTACACCTCTGCCTACCCCTGAAAAGGGGAAAAGGTGTGATACTGTATATATATGTATGTAAGAACTAGATTCAAGCAAACCTAACGCAAAAACACAACTGATATATTTCGATCATAGTACAACTATTGCGCTGTGGTGTTACATCTCTGCCTACCCCTAAATATGAGGAAAAGCCGTGATGCTAAATACATATATGTATGCATGTAAGAAGTAGGGTCAACTAAACCCAACCCAAAAACACAACTGATATGTTTCACACACGACTATCGCGCTGAAATGTTACGCCTCTGCCTACACCTGACACTCGGAAAAGATGTTATGCTATATGTATAAGTATATGAGAAGTAAACTCAACCAAACTCAATGCAAAAACATAACTAAAAACGTCATAGGAAAGCAAAATTCGCGATTTTGTTTTCTAGGACGACATAATTATTCTAGTTTTTTTAGTTTTAAAACCAAACTACTGAAGCGATGTTGAAAAAAAAATTATGGGACCAATCTGGAGAGAAATTCTTTCGAATAAAAAAAGAATTTTCCAAATCGGTTCATAAATGAGCGAGTTCTGAGGTAACAAACATACAAAAGAAAAAAAAAACATTCCCGTCGAATTGATAACCTACTAATTTTTTGAAGTCGGTTAAAAAGTACTTACATTTATACAATCTATACGATGTATTAAATGTTGGATCCCACTGCTGGGAACATCTCTCCTTTACTACTGAGAGGGTTTAGGCAGTCACCAAGCTGGCCTAATGTGGGTTTGTTACTTACTTTTATTAACTACAACATTTTAAGTAATTTCTATTTAACAACAATGGCTAAATAAACCGTGAACGAACGGCGCGAAGGCGGCCGCAGTTCACCAACTGGGACTCCAACCAATCACAACGCAGACTGCCTACTCACTCACTCACACCGAGCGACGAATATGGCCGCGCGCTGATTTGAATCTCATTCTGTTCCGTACAAAATTTCTCGGTAATTGCCGAGAATCTCGGCGGTTTTTAGCCGAGAACCGAGACAAGATTCTCGGCTGGATTTATAGCCGAGAATGCCGAGACCGAGACCGAGACCGAGATCTCGGTCGAGCCTTAATGAAAGCTTCTATTAATGCAAACAATTTTCGTAATCACTTTAGTAGTTCATTAGAAAAACATGTTTAAACTGACAAACAAACTCTTCAGCTTTATATATTAGTATAGATACATAATTTAACTACACAACATTGTTAATAATACTTAAACTGAGTGCTATGTTTGTTCATTGGTATTAATGTACACTTAAAATTCATAAACAGACTGATTAAATATAATATACTCATTTTTTATTTCATATTGCAGGGCTATTGTTATCTACTTGACACTGAATCACCTGAGCAACAACCTGTATGGGATTAGCAACCATGGGTACTTCCACTATAAAACCCATATCTGCTCGTTCATTGACAGAAACTGGCAAGCACTGTTTGGTGCACATTCGTAAGTATAATTTATGGAAATCTAACAATTTTCTAAATTTTATAGTGGGTTTTTATGATTATCTCCTGATGTTACGAAAGTTTTGCAGCCTTCATGGTCACGGGACAGATTGAGGGCACGGTCTTCTGAAAAGTCATTTTCAATACCTACCTACTTTTTTCAATTTTACGAAATGTTAAACTTGGCCACCAAGACTGCAGTCTTAGAAATGTTTGAAAAGAATCGTAATAAAAAAACCGCAATTAAATCCGAAAAATAGTTTTATTTTGATGTCTTACATTTGAGTAAACATAAAAAATCATTAAATATAATTTAAACATAAAATTTTGTTATCAAATTTGTTGCACTCAGCCGATTGGCACTCTGAGAAGTTTCTGTCACCAGCATTTTGTAACTACAAATGTTCCGTTTTGTAGGACTGTATATTTGGCCATTATACTTAATACCCAATGTCCCTTGTCCCAGGGGGACAAGTGCAGTGTAGTGCAAAACAATACATTGTAATTCTACATTATGCCTGATGGTTCTGCTGTTAATGGGCAGTCCATGTAGTATATTGCTTAATAATGACTGCCCGCCCGCTCGTTACATTCCTACTTCCTAGTTATTTTAAATCCATCCAATGGTCGTCGGGAAGACATCACCAGTAGCGATAAGACCGCCATTTGTACTTCCTGTTTGTTCATAACCTCTGTTGTATATTTACTGTTCTATATGACTTAATGTACAATAAAGAATTTAAATAAATAAATATATTGGTTTTATTTTGCTATATTCCAGGAAACAGAAAAAGAACTGGGTGGGAACCATAGCAGGAGTTTTGTCAGTGTACAATAAATTATTCTTCAAGTCAGGATCACCAGTACTCGGAGAAACTGGCTGGTGGAAGCTTCTCCACAAATTCTCACCAGCTGTTGCTGCTCATATTCGTAAGAAAACAATGATTATTATTATAAAAATAATACACACAGTTTGTAGTAATTTTTTTCATATGTTAATTGTGAAAGTATTGTAAATTACTAATATGCAAATAAAATTCCTTCTTCATACCTTAAATGTTCCTGGGTATATAATTAGTAAGTTGGAGTTTTAATCCTTTTAATACTGTTGAATATGGTAAAACCTAACTTTTGCATCATCAATTGTCTTAAAATATAAAAAAAATCAATTGCATTGTAATTATGTAATTACCTCTATTTGGTTACACCCTGTATATGGTATAAACTTACAAATACTATCTACAATATTTTGACTTACTATGGATAATATGTTCACTGCCTTACATGGAGTTATTTCATTTCAGTACAAGAAGCGGCGCGCGAGAAACCTAAACACCGTCAGCACAATCGCATGTCTTTGGATAAACCAATGTTCCTGAGCAAAATAGTCGAAATGGGTTTGTAAAGTTCTGTGTTATTGGGCTAAGCGATAATGTTTGTGAGTTATCAATATCATATTCACAAGAGAAAATTGTAATAACCTCTTTTATAAATATTGCATTGTTTAGTCATTTACTAGGTATATTTTTCATTAGCCTTTTCAAACTCTTTGGCGTAGGTCTCCTTTAAAATTTTCCATTCTTTGCAGCATTGATCTCTATCATCATCATCCATTCTATCCGGCAACATTTGTGGTCTTGCTGGTGATCGTTTTACCCCATGGCTTCCACTCGAACTGATTTTTGCATTACGATCTATCTTTCCGAGCAATATGTCCAGTTTACTTCCACTTCACGCGTGCCTTTTGTTTCGTTAAATTTGCGATATGGTACTAATAGGTCACTCGTTATTGGGAACCCTTCTCAATTATTATCACCTTATTATATTTTTCTTCCACCAAATAAGATTTTGCAAGAGCCATGCTGTTTCAGCTTGAGAGATTATAACCAATCAACAATATGGCTTGCTTCTTTCATTATTAAGTATAAAATAACATAATTAAGATTACCTTATACCCTTGTGATAGTCGCCATTAGATAATTATGTTATCAGGTTATAATAATATAATAATATCAGCCCTGTATTATATACTGTCCTACTGCTGGGCACGGGCCTCCTCTAAGTTCTAAGAGGTATTAGGCCTTAGTCCACCACGCTGTCCTAGTGCGGATTGGTAGATTTCACACACCCTAAAAATTCCTATAGAGAATTTCTCAGGTATACAGGTTTCCTCACGATGTTATCCTTTATCGTTAAAGCAAGCGATAATTCACAAAGAATACACACATGATTTTTTAGAAAAATCAAAGGTGTATGCCCATGGGATTTGAACCTGCGGACATTCGTCGCGGCAGTCCGTTTCACAACCAACTAGGCTATTGCCGCTTTTTTAATCTTTTATCAGGATACAAGGACCTAATTAACAATGATACGGAATCTGATACGTATCCGTGCAAGAAGCGACGCATCGAGTCCGACGAGTTGAGCGGTGTCTCCAGCGCCTCCTGCCAAGACAATCCTGACTCAGACAGCAGGTACATAATATATTCCTTGGACTCTCACTGATAATAGTTAAAAAGATAGATTCTCTCGTTTTTTACCATATATAATGTACTTAACACCTCATTCATGTCTCAGGATGGCGAGCGCAGTGAAATACCAAACAATACTTTATAATTCAAGGAGTTGGATGGTGTTTCTACTGTTGATGAGCGGTTGTATCGCTTACCATCAGGCGAACGGCAAGCTCGTCTCGTCATTCAAAGCAAAAAAAATCTCGTCACCAATATAAAGTTTTATATTATTATTTCCTTATAATATTCTATGTTTGATAAGATACAGTATGCTTATTTTTTGAAGCACATTGTAAAAATGCTTTTGCTTATTTTTTTTTTAATCTCACTACCCGTCTATCTACAGTAAGGAAGAAAAGATGTTATTGTATCTTAATTCCAAATGTAGCTTCAGAAATATGTGACTATAATGTAAACTAATTTATTGCATTACAGAAATGAGATATTAGATGATAGTGTAAATGAAGATTCATTGCACAGTACACCTAAAGAATCGACCTTCTCCAATTTGGAATTTAAAAATTTCGATTTCTTACCAACCAACCAGCTATTACCAGCACAAGTAAGTTTTAAACTAACAATACAATATTGTAGGTATGTACCACAATAATTTACAATATATCATGGCTACTAAAATCAAAGAGCCATCATTTCTCTTAAAGGTATTAATATTAACTGTCACGATGGATATCTCTTATCCTATTCCAATATCAGCAAAACTCATGGATAAATTACTGCATCATACTCCACTGCACTTGACCCTATATTAAGATGTTAGTTTCCATAATGTTATACTACCATACAAATAATTTACTTTCCATTTCAGAGTGATTCATCAAGCGTAATATCAATTCAACAATCAGGATTATACTACGATTCGGATTCGCAAAGCTCAGAACACGAGAAAAAGCTTCAAGAATCGAAACAAAAGAAGGTAGAAGACAAACCATATTTAAAAAGAGAATCCCTCTTCTCTACTCAACTCAACTCTGTGGACATGCCTTGGGTGGAAAAACTTCCAGAGCCAAGCCCAAATATAGTAGAAATGACACAGTACGAAGAGATACAGTTGTTGAAACAAGTTGAGACTATGATACCCAAAGTAAAGGATGTTAACAAAAAGGCCTATCTATGCAGGCTAAAGGCAAAGCTAGCTTTAAGAAGGTTGAAGAGACATAAGCATTTGCCTATATTTGATATGGACAGGTAAGTTTTTGATTAAATTATAATAATCTTAATATGCAGTGTAAGAGAGCAATCGAGTTGAGTTTAGTTTTACAAACAGTATTAAACTCAGCATATAAAGGGTGTCCTAATAAAAGCTTATTGTGTTTGTATAATAATTCAATAATTTAAGAGTTAGAGATCCTCCATAAGGATGAGATAGGGTTATAAATACAGCCTTTAGTTTTTAAACTAAATTCTTTCAATAACTTTCTAGATAAGGATATGGTGTAAACAACATGCTAAGTTCAGAAAAATAAAACCTTTAATATAAAAACTTCTGTATTCTTCTAAGGGCTGTGAAGCTGCTCGGAGGTTACGTTACAGATGACGCGACGACTTCGGCGAATGCGGAAAGAGTATTGGACAGATTCCAAAGATCGGTACGTAACTTATTGGATGTAAAGAAACACCACCCAATAACACAAGTCATAACAGCAGTCAGCTATCTGCTTGTTTGCAATGAAACAGTTTTAATTAATGTTATTTTCAACTTTAATTATTGTGAACAGTCATATATCTTGTGTAATTATTTAAATAGATTCAGCTGTCATACATAAGTCAAATTAATAGACTATAAAAAATGAAAAGAAAGTATATATATATGAAACTATCTTGATAATATACTTTACTATACAAATATGTCAATTACCCTCAGTATCTCATGGACAACCTGTGCGGCACGATAGCCAGCACAAACTACGGCACGCTGCTCCTGTCGCACGTGGAAGCCGCGCCGATCAGGTCCGCGTACTCGGGGGCCACACTCAAGCCGTACATACGGAGGGACGCGGACACCAAGCCGCTTTGGATTAAACTCACCGATGAGCTTCTCAGGAAGACTAATAAGTGAGTTTGCATTTTGAAAACATAATTTAAGGTTCGCGGTTAAAATGAAAAGATCCCATGAATTAATAACTCACTAGTGGTAGGCCTCTCATATGTGAGAGTCCACCTGGGTAGATACCACCGCAATGTCTATTTCTGCCGCCAAGCAGCAGTGTGTATTCACTGTCATGTTCCGGTTTGAAGGATATTGTAGCCATTGTAACTACTGGACATAATAAGTCTTAATATCTCAGGTCTCAGGATGGCGAGCGCAGTGGAATACCGAACAATATTTTGTAATTCAAGATGTTGGATAGTGTTTCTACTGTTTATGGGTGGTCGTATATCATCAGGCGAACGGCAAGTTCGTCTCGTCATTCAAAGCAAAAAAAATCTAATAATTTTCGCATTTTTAAAGTCAGTAAAAAAAGTGGCATATGCGCGTCAAAAATACGCACTGAGCTTAACGTTCGTTTTAGTCATGGTCAAAATGAATTCTGTCGCCAGTAGTGACTAATTCTGAACTTGTCTCTGAAAAATACATACATTATGTACTCAGTTTATAATACTACGAAAAATACCAATCTATATTATTTCATCCAGAACAAACAGTGCTCAGAATAAATCTTATTTTATAGCTAAGGTATTTGCTATTTTCGATTCATGTTCGCAACTGGCACAATGATTTATAGCCTGCATTCACTGTAAAATATAGGCACTTAAAATTATACGAGTGCTATTAAGTTAATCTATCAACTACGAAATAACAGTTGTAAGTTAAAATTTTGAACAACTTACTCAGCCTATATTTCTAGCTAAGATAAGAGAGCCTTAGCTGTGATAAAAAAAAATATCTCTTGAGTTTAATTCAGTTACCTCTTTCAAAGAATTCGAAAGACCTTGCGCTCTTGCTTCTCTCGGGCTTCGCATTCAGGACCGATTTTTAAGACATCAAATAAAAGTTATTCGGAGTGTAAAATACAATATGAACATAAAAACAACTTAAAAATATCAGTCATGTAACAGACGGCAGCAATTTTCGCACACTAACGCGTGATGTTATTTTTTTACTTTAATGCAGCTAAAATTAAAATTGAATTGTCTCAATTTTACATTTAGATGGTGAACTTTTATCCATTGAACAATTTTTTATTGGAAATATGCGATAACTCTGGAATCCTTGTTTATACAGGCATATAAAAGGCTACGAGCCGCCACCGCCAGCGACCATAGACTACTCGTACGTGAAACCTCAGCACATAGCGGCCGTCAACAATCTATGCGCGCAGTTCTTCTGGCCTGGTATAGACCGTACGTATTAGTATTTTATACAGTAAACAGCACAAGTCATAAGCATAGATAAACAGTTGGGTACTCGCATATGTACAAAACGAGGTTGTATAGTACCCGCATGGCACATGTAATCCGATAGACAACAAGCCAATGTTCGTTGTAATACAATTAGTTTCTTAATTACTAAGGAACCAATTGCACGAAGCATCAGCGCCTTGAATGTTAAACTTACTAATTTTGGATGTCTACAATTCGTTCCTCTATTAATACCGTGTGTGGCAAAAACGGGTTATGAACTCATACATACATACATAACATCACGCATTTATCCCCGAAGGGGTATGCAGAGGCGCAACTAGAGCACCCACTTTTCGCCAAGTATGTTCCCATGATGTGATAGGGGGCGAGCCTATGGCCATATCGGGCACAAATTCCGGGCTGATACTGAGCAGAAAAACCCAATTATCACTTTGCCCAATGTGGAATTCGAACCCAGGACCTCAGAGCGCTATTGTACCGGGCATGCAATGCAACTACGCCACCGAGGCAGTCGGTTATGAACTCGACATAAATAGAATTGATTTGAAGCAAAGAATTCATGTGTTATTATTATTTGTAAATAGAATCATTATTGATACCTCTATTTCATAACACCCTGTATACACAAAAACGTAATACGAGGCGGCATGTTCGATATTAAATAAATTAAATCAAATAAATATATAATGTGGTCTGCAAATATTTGTTTCGGGATTCATATTTTATAGGACCGAAACCCTGTTGTAGTTTCTGATAATTTATATTTTGGGGACTGTCACGAACTTTGAGTAAACGCTCACAATTTAATAAAATATACGGTGACTAAATACAACAGTCAAGCTACTAAGTAAATAGTAAACCAAAGAACGCATTCACCATTAACTGGCGGTAATATTGACCTGAACATTGTTAAACAGACCCTTAGGCATATAGACTGTATGATTATTAGATTGGTGTTTGTTTTTTTTGCTCAATATCAGCCCGGAGTCTGGAATTTGTGCCCGATATGGCGATAGACTCGCCTCCCTATCACATCATGGGAAGGAGCACACTTGGCGAAAAGTGGGTGCCCTGGTTGCGCCTCTGCATACCCCTTCAGGTATATATGCGTGATGTGGGTGTGAGATTGAGGTATTTTTTTTCTTAATAGTGACCGAAGCGCTTCAATACCCCGAATTCAGCTGTGTGGTCACGTACAAGAAGCTGATGGTGGGTTGCGCGTTCCTGGTGCCAGATGCTGATTACAACACTGCCTACATCTCCTTCGTGCTGACTAGGCCCGAGTGGAGGAACGCCAAGATAGCTTCATTCATGTTGTATCACTTGTTACAGGTATTTTTATGACTACTTCCTCATCCTAAGGTCTCTAATGCAAAAATATCTATCGAAAAAAAATCCCATGTATAGTTATCGACGTAAATAGCTGAACAAATTCAAAACATCAAATCGCCTCAGGATTTTTGTGTTTGACCAATTTTTTTTCTTCTATGAAATAAAATAAAAGGAATTTACTCCTTCATAAAAAGAAAGTTATGAAATTGTTTAGCTACTTTTGTGGGTGACTGTACAAATTGAAGATACACGAGTTAAAAACTGCAAGTCAGTTTATAAAAAGTGTCTATGGACCATTATATGAAGGTGTCATTATAGTAATGTCAGTGTCGGATTTGTGTGACTATATGTATGTATAATGTATATCTTTTATACAGACTTGCAGCGATAAAGATGTTACCCTGCATGTGTCGCCGACAAACCCCGCCATATTCCTCTACCAGAAGTTTGGGTTCAAAGTAAGTATAGTCCATATAACAAAGCAAAAACTTTGATTAACTATGTAAATAAAGTGATCTAGGCTCTAGAATAAATATATGTGGATATGCTATTTTGAAAAGTCCAAAATATATAAATTCTAAATGTGTAAATTATACCATGATATCCTTAATTATGATAACTATTTTAAACCCATTCCCATCTAGATGAAAAGTGCAGTAGAAAAGGCTATTTACAGCGTAATTGCAATTTTCGATATTCAACAGTTGATAGAAAATTTATTTTTTATAATGTTCACATGAAATAACCTGTGTTTCAAAACACCACCATATGTTGTTTTTGTTACATATACCATTTTACTTCTGTAAATTTAATACAAGTTGCACTCAACCTAGGCAAGGCAGAAGTTTTATACATAATTAACTCTTCTTTTATAATACTTTCACAAAGTTTTTTAAAACTAGTTAATAAAGAACAAGGAATGATAAAAACAATTTATTTACACCGGTTTGGTTATAAATCCTTCATACATTAAGTAATCATAGATCTTTCTAGTCTTATTTACATCAATTTTGATTATCCTCCTGGCATCTATTAACCGAAGGCAGCCCATTTTAAAGTTCTGTGCTATGAGTTGTTCTTTAATGTCCAAAAAACTCTCGGGTGTCAGTCTCAAGTTGGAGCAGAGAACTCTCTCAGTCTCAGTGAGTTGACTGAATCCTGGCAAATCTGTAATCTCGAGAGGCATCAATGTCCTTTTAAACTTCAGTAGCTTGTTTCTACCGTACAGAGTAGTGGGTTTCGTTGGTGATTGATTATCAAAGTTCTTAGCCATGATGGCTGTTGCATGTTTCTGCTCTTTCACATGCAAGTCATTGTCTCTTTTCAACTGTTTGAAAATCCTAGCTGTGTATAATGTTTTTATGCCGTATCGGCGGAATTGGCAGAGCCTTAATAACTTTTGCATCAGTTCGTACTCCAAATTCATGGTTTCCATAAATGCATCGAACTGCATTCCAGTCATAAACTGCATGAAGCAAAGGAGTCTTTCTGCTTTTTGTCTAGTCATTGTCACATCAAATTTTTGCACCCACGCAATCAGTTTATTAGCCATTATGAGACCATGGTTCTGTATGATTTTGTACCTCCTTCGCCTTTCCCGTAACCTTGTGTTAAGAGCATTTACCAGTGAAACTTTCAATGCATCCATACATTCATCATCATCTTCTGAATGGCTGTCTTCTATGTTAAAAATGCTCTCAGCATTATGGTCATAGTTAAACTCAAATTCTGATCTGTATGCGTTATACCCAGCCAAGTGTTGGTCACCAGTATTATTTCTTGGAGGGTTCGTACACACATCTGTATTGTACAAGTAAGGTGTGAGCAGTTTTGGAAACAAGGACTCTTTAGTTTCTGGAAATACTTGGAGCTCTTTACACGGGACATTCTCAATGTAATATTTCTTGTAATGTTCCTGACATTCTAACTTAGATCGCGTGTGGACACTTTTTGATATCTCTTCCCAGTTACCATAACCACACGTCGATAATGCCGAAAGTAATTTGCATTCTTCTTTCGCTGACCAATTGCAGTTTTCGAAGAGCGGGAAATCGTTTCTTCTGATAGCGTACATGTGGTCATTTTTGTGCGTAGTTGTTTCCTTACCGGCAGCAAAACATCCAGAACAAAGGTTCGTCTCACAATCGCAGCATTCGATGTAAGGTTCATGAGCGATCTCCGCACACACATCACACTTTGTCTGCAATATATCATTAGACATCATTTTGCAGGTGGAGGAGCTAATACAGGATTTCTACGAGAAATACTACGACATCGAGTACAAGGGATGCCGGCACGCACTGTTTTTGCGTCTCGTTCGATGAATAAACACTTAACCGTATTCGTCTTTTATTTAACGCAATATATCTCCTCCAATTGTAACACAAATATGTTAGCACTTAGATATTTATGAATAATTTCAAGAAAACAAGACACCGTTGACGGACATCTTTAGCAATCATTTTTAATAACCAATAATTTGCATCAAGCTTTGCTATAACAATAGACTTCAACAATAAATTGAAGCCCTACTGCCTATGTAAAAGATTCGAAAATCCATTGAGCAAAACAACTTTGGCATTAACCAAAACAAGTCATCGTGACATTTTGATGCGATGTTGTCAATTAGAAAAAACAATTTCAACTTTAGAAATATTTAAAAATATAAAGATTTTATTCTGAAAACGACTCCAACGTTAAACACATAAATTATTTATTATTGTAATTAATATAATACAATAAGAGACCCATTTTATGAGTAGGTACTAGGTAATAATTTTCTAGAAGAAAACGTGAATGGTCGACCTGTGAACTTTTTACCATCTGCTCACGTGTTCTGTAATCAATGTGGGTCGACAAAAACAACAAAAGGCAACGCTAGCGTTAAATCTACCCATACAAACAAAAACGAAGTATCTCCTATTTATTCTGAAATAGGAAATAGCTTTTTTAGGCTATTCATACTTTATCGCTACCTGCAGATTAATATTTTTACATTGTGTCTATTTGTTTGTACAGAATTAAGACTTAATGATTATATTACAAAAAATATGTATTATATATCAAACAATATGAATAATAAGAGACCACTATATCGATTTTAATAAGTTCCTACATACCCATACTCAAAATATCAATTAGTGAGCCTAAAAGGGCAAATAATATTATGTAGGTATGTCACAATATTATGAATAAACAAATAGAAAAAAGATTTATACGGATATAGAGTCGTGAATAAATGCTACTCATGAATAAAATACATACTACATTTTTATATTATAAATATCTATTATGAAATTACTTATTTAATTTTCATCACAGATTGTTTTTTAACTTTTAAAATATTTTGTTACCTTTTTAGTTACTTACTCAAAATAATAAAACTACAAGAATTCCAATCCATAGTTATAATATGCCTGTAAGAGTTTATTTAATTCATATTATTATATTTACGGTAATACTTTACCGATACAAAAAAAATCTATTGGATTTACAAAATAAATAAACATAATGGTTTGTAATAGAAAACGTGCCGATTGTTTTCATTGGTGTACAACGAGAACCTTCTAGTTTTAATCGGGGTGAGAACATGACGTGAAATCGTATAGTTTTGAACCATTAAATTTATATTTATCTCTTTCTTCCTCGAAATATTGTCCATTACACCAGCTGTGTTTTATCTCTTTCCCACATCGGGTGAAGGTCCCAGAATGTTCTAGACGTTTTAATGTATATATTTTGGCGCGACGGCAGCGCTGCGTTTCATTCATTTGTGAAGTTGCTGATGTGAAGTGTTGAATTGTGTTGTGTGTGTTATTTTAATAATTTCGCTTTTTTCTACTGACTGGATTACTTATAGAAGGTTCTATTGCAAGTGAGTATCTTTTTATTTTATTATAGTATAGATAGTAAGTGAAAAACCTGTAAATTTCTAGTAGACTTGCCAAAAATTCGCATTTTATTTAGCGCTCATGATCGTGCATCACCAAAAAAGGTGTCAGTCGTTCGGAGGTTAACGGGAGATTTTCTTTTTGTTACAGGATTCAAAATGGGCAAAGACTATTACAAAATATTAGGTCTATCAAAAGGTGCGTCTGATGACGACATAAAAAAGGCATACAGAAAGTTGGCACTAAAATACCATCCGGATAAGAACAAGGCTCCCGGTGCCGAGGAGAGATTTAAGGAGGTCGCAGAAGCGTATGAAGTGCTCTCTGATAAGAAGAAAAGGGAGATCTACGATGCGCATGGTGAGGAGGGCCTGAAGGGTGGAATGGGCAGCCACAACGGTCCAGGAGGCGGCCAGTCCTTCTCATACACATTCCATGGAGACCCGAGGGCGACATTCGCACAGTTCTTCGGCTCTGCGAGTCCGTTCCAAGCGTTCTTCGATCTGAACGGCGGCGGTGGCGGCACGACGATGTTCTTCGACCGCGACATGGACGTAGATATGGATCCGTTCGCGAACATGGGCATGGGACAGGCGCGACCAGGCGGCCCCGGCGGCGCATTCCGAAGCCACAGTTTCAACTTCCATGGCTCGCCAAGCAGGAAGGAGAAGACGCAAGACCCGCCCATCGAACACGATCTATACGTGTCGCTCGAAGACATCGCGCGCGGATGCGTTAAGAAAATGAAGATCTCTCGCCGCGTCATTCAACCCGACGGCACTTCGAAAAAGGAGGACAAAGTGCTGACGATACACGTGAAGCCCGGCTGGAAGGCGGGCACGAAGATAACGTTCCAGAAGGAGGGCGACCAGGGCCGCAACAAGATCCCCGCGGACATCGTGTTCATCATCCGGGACAAGTCGCACCCCCTGTTCAAACGAGAAGGCAGCGACGTCAGATACACGGCAAAGATATCGCTCAAACAGGTAAGCCTCCATCACCTATTGTCACTCATCAAGTTAGTGGAAAGTACCTGTAAAACATTGTGTAAACTAACCATAACAGGTTGAAACAATGGACCATTCTAGAACAAGAGCATGTTTCTGTTGATGACTGGTTTTGTTCATAATGCAACAAGTGTTTGCAATTTGCAGATAAATTTATTACATTAAATGTTGCAGTTGAGTGGTTGGTAATGTGGGACATTCCCAATCTGTTTGCATTCTTGCCACATGTTGTATAAACAATATTGATAAGGTTACTGTGTGCCTAGATCGGTCAACAGTTGACACTAGGCTGTTAAATGGTGAGTCATATGTCGCTGACCCAAACTTTCCTTTGTTGCAGGCACTCTGCGGAACCATCATTGAAGTACCAACCATGTCTGGGGAGAAGTTAACAGTAAATCTTCAAGGTGAAGTGGTGAAGCCCCACACAGTGAAGCGATTCCCAGGGTATGGCCTCCCATTCCCTAAGGAACCCACAAGGAAAGGTGACTTACTTGTTGCCTTTGACATCAAGTTCCCAGACCGTCTGTCATCAGGAGTTAAGGAAATACTTATGGACACATTACCCAACTAGAATTAATAGTGAATATCTCATTGGACCAGATTTAAGTATATAATGATGATGGTTCTGACTACCTTGGCTAGAAAAGCGAATGAACAGAAGTTGACCTGAACAGTGCCGATGGGAACTTCAGCATGTTGTGCCTGTTTGACAGAGGAGTAAATGATTTAAAAGTTTGGACATGTCAGAACGCCAGTTTTATATGCTCAAACCTAGTGATGGGACATTTCTACCCGATCATGTAGGAACTTTACTCATGTTGCTGCCTAAGTATTAGCTGTGTTATTACAACCGAGTGAATGTTGGACTTATAATTTTGTGGTCTTCGTGCGTTCTAGTACGGCGGACTCGTGCGAGTGTTGTGTGATTAATTTAATTTAATTAAGTTGTACATATTTTTTACCACATGTAAATAATGGCTCGGCAGCAATTGTAAGTTTTAAGTTTTACGAAACTTGGAATTGACAATTGCGCGTGTGATGCCGACGAAATGGTGTTTCGATAATGTGTGCAGGCGCATTGTTGGGATTCTGTTTCGCCGGTTTAGGACGTAGTGACAGTGAAAGTGGCCGGCTTATCACTTATAATTGCTGTTAAATGACTAATAAACAAACATACAATTAGCTATGTACGTGTTTTATTGTACCGCTCGTCTTACATAATGTGGGAAGTCTGGTCGCGGGCAGGCGGCCCACGTGAAACTATTTTAGCGAGTGCGGCGTGCAGTGGCGAGTGGCGACCGCCGCGCACGTGCCTGGAGCCGCACTGGAATGGATACTGACCGCCGCTCACACGTGACCTGACATAACTCACTACCAACATGCCAATGCGCAGATCTTTGTTTCATCTACATGTATATTTGAACATACCACAGCCACCTTGGCCTCGTGTCATGGGGATTTGTGGATTTTAGTTCTATTTTTAGTGGACTCGTGTAAACAAACCTATTAATTCCTGGCTTACATTAATATCTTCAGTAAACGTAGCACAAATCCCAAGCGTGATTGGTTTGAGTCTTGAAACAATGTAAATGTAGGGTAGGTACACATTTTGCTACACATCATTTTAACGAACATAGTAAAATTATACGACTTTTACATGTAATTAGGTTTAATTAATATATCAGTTTGCGCTATATTAATTGCTTTACCTTTCTTACAATAATTCCCAGTGACGTCACTCGTCTAAGGAGAAGAGGCGTGGTCCGAACACATTCGAGTAATTAATGACATGAAATTATTGTGGAAAACGAAGGAACTTGTATTTACGCGTTACAAGAGCATTGTGTTAACAGCTGTGCGGAGACGAAACGGCAATCTGTTGACATGGCCACCACGACGAACCTTGGTGGCAGCTAGTGGTGCGCAGAGCCATACAAACAGCGATAATATTTCTGAGATTTAATACTTTGTAATATTAAAAACAAATAGGTATTGATTTTCCTGTAAATCCCCCACTTAGCGCTACCGTATTGTGGTTTTATTATACCTTTGCATGGTTACTTAATATTTTCGTATTCAGATATTGCTGAGACCTCGAAATAATCCGCTATTCGTGACTTAAATATTTACGTGTTAGGCGCTAACGGTAAACGTTTTTGGGCAAATGTAAGCATAACATACATACATTTATAGTGATAAATTTAATGTTTGTCGCGCTTGGCATCCAAACAATGCGCCAAACGATCTTCATTGAAAGCAGTGCATGGATCTGAAGACAGGTATTGATTTTAAATTAGCAATGAATACAACAATTTTATGAAATAAAACAATTCCGTTGAATAAGAATACAATGTATTACGTCGCACGTCTGTGAACAGTAAACATTAGACACCAAAAATTTGTCTGGTGACTGACAGGAAGTAATGGTCTATTAATTCTATTTTTTGTTATATAACTTGTAACCAATAATTTATGAAATATTTAGACGATGTCTAAACGAATGTATTTATATTATACATATTATTTATTAAACGTACAGAAATAAACATCGCTTTTTAAGTAAGTACAACAATTAATCATTCTTTACGTCACATTCATGATTTGTTTATGGCGCATGTTTTAGCTAATTTATGCCTAAAATTTAAATGCTGATTTTGATTATAACATTGTCTCATTATAAATCCACTTCATCTCGACATTACCGATCGCTGGTGTAAAGGCCACAGTCGTGTGGAGGCCGCGCCACATCTGACGTCACTGGGCAAAAATACACGCCGCCCGCCCCCACACTGTGGAGAAATGCAGCATTTCACGATAATGTTCGTAAATTTTTCGGTTTCGATTATATATTAGTGTAAAGTTTTAATCTAAACAGAGTTCATTCAGTTTTGAATACTCAGAAGCCGTGGTAATTAGAAGATCGTGTTTGTTTATGTCTGGTTGCTATGTTAGAGATAAAATATTAATATAATCATTTCTAATATCAATATGTGTCTATATTGAAGATATAACATCTGGCTTACGACCTATAAATGAATTAGTACACGGTGTACTTTTGGCCAATCTTTAGTCAGCAGATGGCAAATTAATACCTATTTATGTAAGCATAAACGCTCCGCAGTCTAACCCAAATATTAATTTTGTATAAATTTGTATTACATTAGCGGGATTGTAAACATTGAGTATACTTATTAGTTGATATGGGCTTTCATTGTGTAGGTTATCGATTTGAAGAGAATTCCTCATGTGGAGATAGTTGTATTACTATTCTACTTATGCCTTACACTGCTATTCATTTCATTCGCCAAAATAATATTTTATAAGAGGTAATTAAATGTGTAGTTATCATATAATCAAAATCAAGTTATCTAACATAGAGCATAAAATAATTATCAGTCTTGGTTTTAGGATTTCCCAGTAATTCTATAAGACGAACTCCTTATTGTGCCATTAGCGTTTAGCGTCAGCGGTCTTTATTATATTTAATTTATAATGTGTGGGTACGGTGGAATAATGCAAAATGGAAGTTCTTTGGCACGATTTGTCATCATGATTATTATGTAGGATACAAAGTCATTGGGCTCGCGGCGGAAATGAAAATCCTGTTCAATGTAAAAAAAACTTTAATAAATATTCAACCTATCTTACCAATAGAAATCTTTCCTCATATTGTATGTGAAACATCTTTAAACTACTTTAAAGCTTTAGGTAAATTTTGCACAATATACCTTAGACTTTTGAGTCGAGTTTAGAACCTATATTGTTTCTATAAACATTCTGGGATTACCTAAGGGAATTAGCTTAAACATTTACGTCTATGAAGAGTGTCATCAAAACCCACGTTGTAATAGAAATAAACTCAGTAGCAATTTTTATGTCGGCCTTCATAACTGGATACACGCGGGCGGAACCCGACACGCGACTTGCGGGAGCGAGGGAGCAACCGGTTCGTTCGACTTGTTATTGTGTATGGGTTCAGCTCTAGGTCGTATCATCAGGATAAGGTAGTCAAGGTCATTGAACCTGTAAAATCAGTCATCTAAATTTCCTGAAATCTGAACAGAGAAATACTAAACTAAGCAGTATGGAAGTCTTATGTCTTCAGGAAAGAGGATCTCACTATTGGCAGGTGCTTATGTGTTGCTTTTGTAATATTATGCTATTACTGTGGTATTGCTAATTTAGCTATTTACACAAACGTACATAGGCACATACATTTCAATAAATTGCATCTTTCCTTCTTTCATCATCTGTGATGGAGTAAACATTGCATAGGTATAGAATCTTGCAAAACTAACATACCTACTTATCCACTATGAAGTTATGCTGTGTTACTATGCATAGATATGTTATCTCACAACATATTTATGTCTAATTTTATGCTTGATTTGGATTTAATGACATTTTTCATTCCGGTTTAAGAATAGAGTAAATAACCTGCATTCTATTTATAGGTCATAGATAACATCATATTTATTTAGATTTCAGACACTAGCATTTGGAGAGGTACTAAACACACAAGTCAAATAAAGAAGAAAAATTCCAAATTCGAAAATCAGTGACATTGAAAACCACGAAACAGCATAACTTTCGATGAATAAAGCGAGAATTTCTTCCGGGTCAAGAATTGTAAGGAAATTCTGGCATGAAGCCAAACTCCGAGCGTAGGTAAATACCTGAACGTATATACTAAACGTAATACACAAAAACGAGGCAAAAACTGATCACAACTAATAAGCTTGGAATGCTTCGATATTGTAAGCGTAATTATCGTTATTTTAATGTGGTGATTAATGAGCCATTCCTATGTTTAGATTACAATAGTTTAACAATTATGAATTACCAAAATTTCAGAACTATTTGAAAAGGACAATTATATTGCATGTAAGGTTCTGTATCTTTTATGACAAAGGTATCTAGTAGCTTTATAATACATTATGTCGATGGTAGCAAATTAATTAATTGAGCAAAATCATTACAGTACACAAGCATTTATTTGCTAATATTTGTTTTAGTAATCAAAATAAAGACAAAATGACAATGAAACATCGTCTCGTTTTGGCTCTCATTTTAAAAGCAAATGTTATCGAAGTTCAAGCAAGACGCCCGCTTTAAAATTATTCGTATCTTTGTTTTGACAAATGTTTTAGTCACTACTTACTATGACAGCCTTTGCAGCGTAACGTGTGATGAGCGAGCCTGAATGTGATGTCGTTGGTTCCATCATCAGAGTAATATAGGTCAATATTAAGTCATAGTAATTATTTTCTCTTCTCTTAGTTTTTAAAACTTACGACACAAGTTTGGGTCTTTTTGTGTACAACTAGAGACTATATGTAGACTATATGTGTTTACTAGTCGAAAATTCCAAAAACAGAAGGTCTTTTCGTGTCTGCTAACACTATTTATGTGTTTACTGGTCGAAAATTCCAAAAACAGATCGACCAGTAAATTCGTATAAACCGCGGCTAATTGTTTTACGGCAGCGTGATTCACGTAAACTAGTTTTTCAATATTTATGTATTGACTCAACTTTTGAGAGCAAGTTACTTCCTCAGCCCCGTTATTTCCTAGCGTCTATATTTTATGAGCTGGCATTTAATCTCAAAATATTGCAAATATTAGTGGAGTTATTTTTTATACATTCCTAATGTATTGGCTAATCAATTGAAATATTAATAGTGTGGGTCTCTCTTATCAATATTCATCATATTGTATCAAAAAGTCTCTGGATTTGAGCATAAAGTACGTACATGAAGTTTTAGATACAAAAACATCTTTTGTATCTCCTAAGCTTATTTACTCGGCAAAAAACAATGTACATCAAGATATAGAAAGAAACAATTGTCGTCACTGAATACATATTGGCATTAGAAAGAGACGTTAATCAATTACATTTTGGCTACGTAGACCGTCGTCACTCACACTATGAAACATTTTGGCAATCTATTTATTTATTGCCGACAACTACAAATGGATATCCAAATTAATAAAAATTAGGCAGTAAATATTTGTATCCACGTCATTCCCACAAGAGGCGATGATTCAATGGTCGGTCAGTCGTGTAGTATTCCTGATTACGTAGTTACAATCTCCTTGGTTTATCTTCAGTAGAATTCATTTGTACCGGACTTCCCAACGGTGTTTCGTGATTTCCTTGTTATTTTCCGTTCTACGAATTGTTGCATATAAACCATATTAGACTAATTTATTGCCTTTTGACTGCCTCGGTGGCGTAGTTGTATTGCATGTCCGGTACAATAGCGCTCTGAGGTCCTGGGTTCGAATCCCGGGTCGGACACAGTGATATTTGGGTTTTTCTGCTCAGTATCAGCCCGGAGTCTGGAATTTGTGCCCGATATGGCGATAGGCTCGCCCCCTATCACATCATGGGACGGCACATACTTGGCGAAAAGTGGGTGCCCTAGTTGCGCCTCTGCATACCCCTTCGGGGATAAAATTGCGTGATGTTATGTATGTTATGTAGACTAATTTATCTGACCGGTAAATTAGTTGTATTTTTCAGCTCATGCGTCACCTGGGCTGTGATCCGTGTGTTTTGGGTTATGGTTTCAGGTGAAATAACACACCTGATCTATCGATTTTAGGCTCGTCCTTTATTATAATTATTATTTTTTTATTCCTTTGAATGATTAGACGAGCTTGCAAAAAAATAAAACACAATCCAACAACTTGAATTACAAAGTATTGTTTGGTATTCCACTGCGCTTGCCATCCTGAGACATGAGACGTTAAATGTTGTCATGTTCAGTAGTTACACTGGCTACAATGCACTTCAAACCGGAACACAACAGTGACTAAAGACTGCTGCTTGGCGGTAGATATTGACATTGCGGTGGTACCTACCCAGGCGGACTCTCACGTATAAGAGACCTACCATCAGTAATATACCCTTAGAAACAGCCTAGGTCGGAAATTAAGTGTAGATCATCACTGGGTGCTCTTGTTTGACCTCTGGGCATTGCTGTATCGCTGACCTTCAAGATAGGCTTTTCTTGAAGATGTAAATCTTACAACAATGTATTATACCGCATTATTATAACAATAGAAAACCGCGTGTAGGATCATTAGTATAATATTTCTTTGTGGTTTGTTACGTTCAAACTTTGATTAGTTCCTTAGAGAGTAAGGTTTCAAAACAATTAATTAGCCTGATAGAATACTGCCATCAATATTTACATCACAGAATAATCTTTTATAGCGGTGATTATCAGCTTTTAGTATTTATTTATGGTTATGCTAAAAGGTTCGAGACTTTCCCGCCGTCACACCCACCACTACAATTCCTGTAAGCCAGGATCAGCAGTGGCACGCATTTTATGACACCGAGCAGTGAAGCTCGACGAGTCTCAGGGAAAACTACTATGTCATTATCCCGCAACGAAATTAATCAAATAGAAAGATAGGGAGGAGTTGGAAATATTAATTGTCCACTTCCCTCCAGAGCAATGCGGGTGACAAAATCATGATGTAAGGAGGCGATTTAACCTCAAGGACAGGGACGTTTACAACTAGATAAGCTAGTTATAAAGCACCACGGATAAAATTAAATGAAAGGGTCCTATCACATGAGCTGTTAGATTTGATTACAATAGGCATGGCAAAAACGCCGGAAAGCACGGAAATTCCGTCTAGTCTCAACAAGGTCCATGTAGTATACAACCCCAGATGTTATTTGCATACTGTTTAACATGATGTTGCGCTCTTCATGCCAGAGACCACACTCCCAAAGTACGTGATGAGCAGATTGTTCAACCTCGTCACCAGGTGTAGAGCATGGGCACGCAGGAGAATCGACCAGCCTAAATGAGAACAGTTTACCCTTAAAATTACCATGGCCGGTAAGGAATTGCGATACACAGTAATCTATTTCGAGCCAAGTTTTAATTAGGCGATCGCGAACGTACGGAAAGTATTTATATAAATGACGCCCTTTCGAAGAGACAGGGAGTACACCCGCGAGGACAGGCAAAGCTTCTGTACTAACAGTTCTATACGCCTTGCACAAGAATATCAACGCCAATCGTTGACTTTGGAGCAGTTTCCTGCGCACAGCACCGATAGTTGCCCTATCGGCCCATACAGGTGATCCGTATGTAATGCAAGCTAAGTAAGTCGCTCCATAAATGATTTTGAGCGTAGTGAAAGACAGTCCCCACGTAGAGGTCGATATCCTTGTCAAGGCGTAAAAGTTACGTTTTGATTTTTCCCCGACGTTTACTAAAAGGTTGGTATAAATAAACTAATTACATATATAATATCAGTCTTGTATTATATTATACTATCCCAATGCTGGGCACGGGTTTCCTCTACTACCGAGAGTGATTAGGTCTTAGTCCACCATGGCCTAGTGCGGTTTGGTAGACTTCACATACCCTAAAAATTCCTAAAGAGAACGTCTCAGGTATGCAGGTTTCCTCACGATGTTTTCCTTTACAGTTACAGCAATCTATAATTCACAAAGAAGCTAAGTATGTACATACTAGTAAATTTGTACACTCAATGATGCATTTTAATATATTTTTAATTACTTAGTCATGGTGTTATAAAATTAAACGAATATAATACTTTAATTGTCAATTTATTAATTGTAAGTGCGTCCAATTTACATTGTTTCAAATAAAAATATGCATTGAGTCTACGTTAACAATTGTGATGCAAGGAAACGATGTAATGTTACATTGCAATCAATAATGACGTAAAAGCAATAAATACTGTGAAATATAACAATTGGTTGCAGTTCTATGAAAAGGGGCCAGACGATAATATACTTTATCATTGGTTGATGGTAAAATAATTCTCCGATCAACTAGTACAATGGTTTGACAAATACGATTTTAAAATTAAGCAATAAATATCTTTGTATGAATTTGTCTCGAAGCTTTACAGAATCTAAGATTGATAAGCAATTTCAGTGGTTAATTCGAGTTTGACTAATATCCACAAACAAACATTCAACACAAGGATTTCCAACTCTACGTTTAATAGAGTCTAACTCATACTAAACGTATGTCAAGTTCATGTATAGATTATGCTTTTAAATGAAATGTTAGTCTAAATAGAACGTGCGCTGGGATCTGGAAGCTGTTTGTACGCATTCGGCTATCTCACTTACTCTTTGCATAAAGTATTAACATGCGCATTCTACTCTCTCATTCATCACATTTACAAATCAATATTATCAGGGTTGCTACGTTATGGATATATAGTTTCCTATAGATTTTGCGATGTGCGCAGTAAAAATATTTTTTATATATATTTTTTTACTAATTGCACATATTTCAGCTGACACGTGCTTATTGATCTTTGATATAAAAAATATATATACATATTTTAGGTATCTTATCTATATGTATTTTGATAAATTCCACATTAGGTTCTCCATTAAAACATTTTTGACTTTGGTAAAATGCTGGGATTTTACTATCAATTTATGAGATGGGATTGCCCTAACTCCTACGTGGGTGGGGGAGTTAATGCATTGTTGTCTAGGTTGGCTATAGCTAAATACATTTTTATATTCTAGGGTGGTGTCAGGTGTAGACTATGTTGATGCCATGGGGGCGAAGTGTCTGGCAACATGCCAGAGCATTTCCACCCTTATAGGCTAAAAATAATATTTGTCGCATAGCATTTATAGCGAAAACTAGGCTATATGTGGGAGTTGATGCCATGGCGTGATGATTACCTTACGAATAAAAATGCGAATATTGCAATATTACCTAAGAAATTAATAAATATTATAGTATGTTTGAAATGTTTGTCGTCAACCGCGATACCTCAAAACTAAGTTTTATGATGGTCAATTACGGATATAATACGGATTTATTGATTTTAAATGAGAAGGAACCAGTAAGGGTATACCAACATTACATAAAGTAGCTTTTATAATAACCAGTTTTACGTATAAAATGCCGGTACCACTTAAATATTTTATGAGAAACATTCAAGTCATCGGTGAACCGCCAAAAATTTGCCGAATGCACCTTACCTGCATCACCTGCTTAGCGGACCCAATTATAAGCCCAACGAACCATGCTGATAGGTCCACCATCTTGCCTAAGCTTAGACCTTCTACCTTCTTTCTTCTTCTTCTCTTTCAGTGTGTCTACTACAATGAAAGTAGAATGTGCATAGCCTGGTGATATTGTGTCAATATGACCACATAAATCAATCTTCATCGCTTGTTTTACGCACGCTAATATGATTAAATGTGTGCATGATAATTTGATCATATACCTTTGGCAAAAGTAAGGAGTATACAAGCCGCATCCTTTATATATTGTCTAGTAGCATAGAGTACAATTTATTTATAATATTCTAGCTTTCGTTGCTTCACCCGCGTGAACAAGTTTTCCGGGATAAAAGTCCCGCTATATATTTTCCCGGGATAGAAAGTAGCAAATAACCTTCCCAGGGTCTTAAACTGTCTCCATACCAAATTTCATAAAAATTGGTTCAGTAGATTATGAGAAAATCGATAACATACCGACAGACAGAAAAATGGACTTTGTTTTATAATATGTATAGATTGATTTTTGTTTCAAGACTGTAATGTTTATAATTATTGCATTAATGGTGCAAATTAATTATTGAATCATATTAACCCTTAACGACTTTTTACAACAGGAACGGAGTTAACCGCGAGCAAATCTAGTTTATATGAGAAATAATGTTAC
This sequence comes from Manduca sexta, assembly GCF_014839805.1. NCBI lineage: Eukaryota > Metazoa > Arthropoda > Insecta > Lepidoptera > Sphingidae > Manduca > Manduca sexta. The sequence goes on from NC_051139.1 coordinate 2,927,024, forward strand.
GAACGCTAAAGAGTTCACGTCAAGAACTGCTCATCGATTTTACAATTAGATACCTATTTTAACACCAATAATCACTTCAAGGAACTAAGCGATTGTTTAAATATTTAAACTGTTGGAAACTAGATCCATATTTTCAATACCGAAATAGTTATGAAAACAGTGTCCGGACAGGTCAAAAATCTGAATGAATGCCAATTACTCGACCTAAATACGTACTGGAATGGACTTATGTTTATAGGACGGGCACATTCGCGTCCTCATTGTCCTAACGATAGGCCTTTTGAGAGATCTAGGTCATCGGAATCGGAGTAGGATGGGAGAGCAGATTTAAGCCAATGATCGTGAGAGTTAGGCTGATTAATGTCTATCATATTATATTTTAATGTATCGGATGATGATATTGCTGGTAGTGAGATATATTTTATATTCGCCTGAATAGCGGCCACCGTACACAAGTTGTTAGAACCCACCATAGTCTTCCACGTAAGTGTGTCGCATTTCGGCATCAGCATGTACGTATATCTGATTTCAACAGGCCACCATAATTGTGTTGACTGCCTAGGGGTAATAGACTCTCGCCAGTTGACATTCCATTGGACCCCATACCATCAGGAGCAGTAGGGATACTTTGCCGTGCTCGTATAAAAAAAATTAAGCTTCAGGAAATTGAGTTTAGACCTTCGGCTACTACTAGATCATACTAATCCAGCTCTCGTACATCGACACTATCTGGACCTTGCTTACTACCCAGTGCAGTAGGGTCCAGCGTGAAGTTTTTCGAAATATAACCCAACACAACATACAGATACTATGCATAAATGCGGTCTTTTAATCGTCCTAATGATAATTAGATTCTACATAAATTACGAAAGGGAAGCCGGCAGGAATCGGGTTATATGGACCCTTTGCCATTGGTAGGGTTAATTTGCTGAGCCCTTTTAAAAAAATCACGTTGTTTTGTCTACAGCGTAACTCTGCAACTAGAGACAGTCCGAAGTCGGTACTAGATTCGCCACTCATTACATGGGTGACGGAACCTAATGTAGCTGGTGAGATGCGGGTGTGATTGTTATGATATAGGTACAGTCTACCCTAGATAAGGCTTGGTGCTATGTTTGCATGTATCAATAGTTATCGATGCTCGCACGTATTTAATATACGTGCACGTATTTAACAGAACACGTAGATTGCAAAATTTGTTATTGTTTTTATGTTTTTATCTTACTCCTTTTTTCCTGTTTCATAATAGAAAAAATGATTTCGTGATTGCTAATTTTTAGTTTTAGTTAGATTACTCTAGCTGTATGTTTTGTTACTAAATGCTAGATTTAGTGTGTTTCGTCAGAATATGGGATGTTTTGACTAGGATAATATTGTGTAAAGTCGATGCAGTCACATCTCTAATGCTGGATTATAATCGATATTACCGATACTTACTATAAGTACTACAGCTTTTCGAACTCTACCTAATAATCGATTCTGCATATCGATTCTTGTAACGATGTTTAGAGAAAAGGTAATAATGCGAATGCAAACGTATGTTAATATCTAATAAAACACTAGCGCATTCTCCTGGCGCAGGCGCATTTGTTTCTGTCAAAAAATATAGATAACAGGATATGTAACTGTTTATGTTTTTATGAAAATTACGCCAAGTTATATATTCACGAGACAAAAAAAATAGAAGCGCCACTCTAGACTTTAATAATCAACAGTTATTCTATCTTATCAGGTGCTTGTAATGCTAATCAAAAATATAATCTTGTTAATAAATTCTTTCTTTCTGTAAGCTTTATCTATGTCTATGTCACGGTCAGACAGACAACATAGTACATACGCTATGGGGAACAAATCGATCCACAGATTTTATATACATAATGTGGTTATACACTATACATCACTAGATAATGTGGAAGTACAGAAAATTAGGTTTGAAACGTGCTTATCTCACTGAAATATAGAATTGATAGATTACGTGCTTGGACCTTTTCTATTGTTTTAAAAATTGTGGTTCTTATAATTAGAGTTAGAATTACGGAAGCGACTATAGCTATAACTATGTGTGTAAAATACACATAGCGATAGCTATAGTCAAAGAATTATTGTAAACTCCGTTAGTACAATAAATGAAATGAAATAAATAAAAATATCTGAAATTCTATGTAGACCCAGTAAACTCCATTAAATTTCCTTTAAGCCGAATTACTGCTAGGCAATAGAAATACATAAAGCATACCTCAACAGAATCTAGTAATTTATATATACGTTCATCTGTAAAAATTACTTTATATAACGATAACTAGCTCACGTGTTCTGTAAAACCAGTTACAAAATCGAATATTTAGATAACAATCTACGCCGGAGGAATCCGCCTTTATCTAGCTGTTATCGGTGATAGATTGTCCTCATATAAAACAGCTGTGTTGGCTGTTTATTTATGTACAGGCAAACAAAACATTTAGTTTAAATTTTTCCATTAACTTGCTAAGAGCTGGTTGGATGTTATCAGCAATAAGGCAATTAGGGACTTATGAATAAATATGAAAAAAAAAACAAGAAAAATTTTATTTATGGCATTCAAAATGATCTGATGAAAAAATAAACGTAAAGAAAAAGGAAATGTTCATTTACTATATATTCTCTGTCACCGTTTATATAAGAGGGCTAATACTGGCTGTTTTCAGTTTGGAAAAAAAAATACTGGCTGTTTCAAACCAACTATGGTAGGCAAAGGAAGAACACTAAAGGTCCTATACATGAAAAAAAAGTTCTATTACGACCTTCACGTTTGGTGGGATAAATAAATATTCAAGTAACTTGTATTATAAATAAAATATTTTTTACGATCCATTCACGTTCATAATTGCATAGCTTACTTGGTTTGAACAACAGGTTTCGGAGTTTAGTGGGCGGATGAAATTCCAAATTTTTTTACCACTGAGCCGAATGCAACTTGACTCCGCGTCAACTCGTAATTAATTTTGAATCATTCACGGCCCAACGTGGCAGCTTTTAATGTTAACCGATTCTGAGTAGTACTTTCGAAAGAAAGTAATTTATTTTTCAACCTACTAATATTACAAATAATACAGACTGACGTAGTACTTGTTTTCCTTACAATACGTTTTAATAATAGGAAGTAGGCAAACGAAAGTGATTACTAACACTTTTGCACACCCACGCAAGATAACTGTTGGAGCTTTATCGATTTTAAAGGCGGAAGATGAGTATTGGACACAGGAAGAGAATAGAAAAGGTCAGATATAAAGTTAATCATTTTATACATGCTCTGTTTAAAATCTGGCATGAATAAGTAAGTATTTTGCAAGCAATGAGTAATATTGACTGAATACGATAGTAATATTGATTGTTGGTGAAGGTAAAGTTAATAGCTATTATCCATTATTTTAGAAAGTGTTGTACGTAGAGTTTCGTATCTGAAAACGTAGACAACATTCGTTTTTTTAGAAGCGGTCACAAAACCTATAAAATTTTAGGTACGTAATAAAGTCTATGGTAGTTAAATTATGCAATCTATACTTTAACAAATACAAGTGATGTGACACTAGCAGACATTAATATTTCTTGATGAACCGAAATGAAATGAATTATTTCCTTCTTTCTAAGATACTTCTTCGGTCGTCATGCAAGTAGAGTCTTTAGCATAGTTAGAGCCCTAAAGCCGGAGTGGCAGTTACAGTTTGTTTTTATTGACCTTCATGGGGTGTGCGACACGAGGTTGGTTCTGCATCAAGGATATAATCGTTGTCGATTATATTATTCCATTTATTATTATATATCTAGCTATATTTATCGGCCCGGTACTTAAATTTTACCTGTAACAAAAAGTTCAAATAACCAAGTTTCTATATCTGGTTTACCTCTTATATAACTTTCGTTGTGAGACCATTTTTCTCTGTCAGTACGCTTAGTATTCTATAAAGTTACATTTCATTATTTATTTATTCTAATTAATTTGTTGAGCAAGGCCGTATAATATTATTGTATTGATGTGTGGAATATTCGAGAAGAGCAATGATTTGTTGGAATTGTGAATTGGTATACTCATACAACTTAGATTATAATAATACGTACATAATTATTTAAGTGACAATACCTAATATATATTATTCCCATAATTTTAATTCCTGAAGTCTATAAACCGAGAATTCAACTCGAATCCTTTCATTTCTGATCCCGAACTGCCGCGGTCAAACTGCAGAAAGTTTTCAAACACGATGAGTCTACTGTATCCGCAGTCCATACAGATATTTCTCAAGTGCCGATGATACATTCGTTTATTAGAAAACATCCTCTAATTCTTTAATACAATCGATAGTGAAGAGGAAACTATGATACCAAGAAATCAATGAATGAGTCACAAAGTTTGTGATTATCTATGGATCCCGTATTATGATATGCGAAATTATATTCGATCAATTGATCTGATATGTGATAAAGGGGACTCCATTTTCAAATATGGAGGCAAAACAATATTAGGGTAGTTATTATCGAATGATAATAGCTACCCTAATATTGTATTATATACTTGAATAAGTATAAATCTAGAATATAGAAATAAACATGATTGTGTGTAAGAGATTGCTCTGAGCGATAAAACCACAATTTGTAAATTTCTATCATAATTACTGGTATACAATAAAATATTATAAATGAATAAAAAAAAAACTCTATTTTTCGGTAGAGTTTATTAAAAATTTATTATTCGTTGGATGGTAATATAAATATAAAAGAAAATCTTATTATGATGTTATTTAGGCTTTAAAAAGGTAAAGTTCTTCAAATAGATTAAAAATTGTTTTATGATGTCGTTTTAATGCATCATTATGTAGTTCGTAGAAAACATTATTTTATTATCCCTCTAAAATCTTTCTTTAAACTCTTACAAAATTACTTAATTTACAAATTTGTCGAAGAACTATTTCACAGACGAATGATTAGAGTAAGTCACGTTTGTGATAAGCGATAAAATATATACCATACAATATTATGTATTGTATAAGAGGTTACCATGTTACGCAGGTGATCCAAGGCTGAATGGCCACGTTCCTAAAGTTGGGATAGCCAATAGAAGAATTTACAATGTGTTTTCTTTTTAGAGTCTACTGAGGTTTCGAGCAGTGATCTCTATTAGTTGATTTGAGACTTGAAATATTTATTTAGTAAATAATCACAGGCAATATAGAAGAGTGATTAGTTAAACAAAATAAGAGAATGTGGATGATTTTCAGCAATTGATAAACAAAGATTAGCTTTCTAATAAGTTTATAGAGATGTAAGATTTGGTGCAGGTAAGTACCCGTCTAACTGCATTTAATTTAATTTTTAACAATACAGTAGAACTACCTAAAATCGAGATCTAAACGATATTAAGTATAATTAATGCCTTTCTAACGAACCAAACTACCGCAACCACCAATAAAATGTAAATCATCACTTTATTACTAAAAAGCGTGACCAACTAGATCGTCAACCATTTTCATAAATTAGCTAATAGATGACCTACCTACGAATTGTTTTTCCGGTTCGCGATAACTAGGATTATTTACTCACATAGTTATCTATCTCGAATATTCTCGACTGAAACAGAAGTTTCATTGTGATTTACGATAGCGAAACGGAACGAAAACGGTATTTTTTTGTTTTATAAATTGTGGTCTAATTTTCATAAACATAGAGTTCATTTTTTATTGCACAGATGATTAAATAACGGTAGTAGAATGGAACAGTCGAGAGAACGATGTTGCACGAAGCATGGTCGGGTTTGTTCGAGACTACAGTGGAACCGTGGCTTGTAGATAAAAACCGGTATTAGGCGGGGTTGCCAAATTTAAATTTGGATTACCCGAAATTTATTACTTATCAACAATATTTTGTTCTTCTAGTTGTCCATCACTGAATAATATTATTTATAATTTAGTTTAAAGGGTGCTCTAGTAACTGCTAGTAAGTACAGTTGGCATAAGCTTAATTCAAAGAGTTTCTGAAGTGTGAACAAATTTTTGAATCTTTGTAAATTTAAATTATGACGTTTTCCTAAACATTTTCAATAAATAACCGTAAAATTAATTTAAAAAGGATTATAAACTATGTTATTTTTATTTAATGCAATGTTACCAACTTTGAAGTATATAATACATGTTTTTAAAAACGTGGACTCACTTTTTTTTATTTCGGCCTATATTCTACAATATTGCAAAAAATCTTCAAAATCTATTTTTGGCTTCTTTTTTCTCTTTACAAATATACAAATAAATATACTCAGTGATACTTTATCTTAAAAAATAGCAATTTCAATAATTTGGCAACACAGTGTAATAACCGAACACGTACGTCCAGCCATCACGTGTCCAAGAAACGTGACGCCTGACCCACGATACGCGAGCGCACTTTCGCGGGAACCTGCATAACTCCGTCGAATTGAGGCTGCCACGCTCTATGAGCCCGTAATCTTACCGCAGTGACTGGTGTACTTGGCCGGGTATTAATTGTATAAATGCACGGCGACGCGTCGGCAGGCGCACGAGTACGCTCCAAAATTACAAATTATCGTCGTGGATCTACCAGACTGACAATAAATATTATAAATACTTATATTACGTATTGGTGTTATTGGTAGATAGTATCAACTAACAGGTATAATATAAGAAAATACTTAGGTACGTACCCACTTATATAAAAGTAAAGTCAGGTACATAGATTTTACGTATGTATGTACGAACGGTACAGAAGGGTCGATGTAACGAGGCAATTTTATTAAAGTGTTTTGATTTGCAAATCAATGTTAACCAAGCACGATAACTGACTTTGAATATATTTCTGCTAATTATATAAAGGTACGATATTCTATTAACATGCATAAGGTAAAAATATTTTTTAAGAATTTTTACGGACTCCACACATTAACCCCGGGTTTGAGTAATCAGTCAATAACAGATAAAAACTGAATAAAGTTACGTAAATATATATGAATGATTTAATTTAAATCATACTGTAACATAATCCAAAAGATGTTCTATAAATAAGACCGAAGCAATTCATACGTCAAATGAATGTAAAAGTAAATAAACAATTTTAGCGCGTTGACTTTGCGTTGGCGCGCTTTTGCCAAATGTCTGTCCTCCATGATGGCAAATGACATATAAAAATTTTCGATTAATTATTGTAAGCTAATAAATTGTACGTTTTATAACGTTGAACGTACGTAACACGTTGCGATAGCGTCGAAAGTTCTGGAATTCTATTCGTCTGTTTTCCCCTTCACGGTGTAGGTACAATGCACGCATGCATCATTCGCACGTGTATAATGTAGATAATGAATTATTGCGGATAAACAACATTGTTTTTGTTTACTTAAAACTACATGTTGCTAACACGATATCTGTAGTATTTTAATAAGTAGATTAATTTCGTAATTTATTTTTATTATTAGTTTAACTCTTGCCTTGTTTTATAATATTGGTACATCATACTAATAATACTATGGATTTCATAGTATGGAATTAATATGTAGCTAATTATTCCTTAAGACATTTCACTGTCAGAGGACAAATACTGTAACGTCTCTAATTTTTGTATGTAGAGCGTTTTAATATTTTTTTTCTGTCATTCTGTATTAATAATTATGTATCAATTCAATATATTATTAATAATTTTATTCATTTATAAAACCCTATAGGCTTTGCGTAATTTTCCCAACTATGGAGACGATTTTTGTCTAATTGTCTAAGCATATCGTTAACCATTCGTTTAATTTAGATTATAAACTAAGTAACGTAACTGGGATTAATTTACAAAAAAAAAAAAATAAGTAAGTGCGTTCCTATAAGCGGTGATGTCAACTTTAGTCGAGAAACGTTTCAAATTTTAATCGTGTCTACAGCGTGGCGGGACCTAAAAGTTAAAGATACCTCTTTACGCATACAACTATTCTAGGAGTGAACACGAGACATGCTCATCTCCGTCTTAGCAGGGATTTCTCACAATATTTCTTGTGGTCTAAACATTTCAATAATTAAATCGCGAGGTCCATTAACTATTTTCAACTTACCATGCCTTACAATATTACTAAAATTATAGAAATTGGTAATACGTAACTGTGACGCAAGGCTGGATGAATAGCAACACTTATTAATAAATGATCCCAATATCAATCTTCAATCCGATTCTGAGAATAAACCAATCAAAATAAGCCATTTGCAAACATGTAAAAAAAATGGTGTTATGATTGATCCATTTTCGCGAGAGATCGAAAAAAGCGTTTGGGATCGTTTATTCAAAATGACGGTAAGTATAACGCTAGTAGCCATCTTGCTTACTTTAAAATTAGGCCACTGGGTTATTAGTCATAACCACTGTGAAGTTAAATTAATGGTTGTTACCATTTGTCCTCACGAAATTCGTGACCTAATACAGAGCTAAAAATATTTTTGATGCGAATGCCACAAATGAAGCACATTTTATACATACAAGCACATAA